>NW_007730608.1:158107-187244 GCF_000696425.1 Galeopterus variegatus
CTCCATTGATGCTGAAAAAGCATTTGATAAAATTCAACAATCATTCATGATGAAGACCCTTCATAAGTTAGGTATAGACGGAAAGTATCTGAGGGGTCACTCTAGTTGCATACCTCATAATAGGTTTGCCTATTATGGGATCATAATGGATTTGTGAATCGTAATGTATTTGTCCATGTCATGGACCTGCCTGACAACTCAACATTTCCTTTGCCCAAGCCTACTTCCTTCTACTTTAGGTGTGGATCTCAAGGGCAATCCTAAATATTTATCCTGAACTTTGAACTCTATCTCTGCATCCCATAGAATTTAACTTAGAACATGAGCATTCCTTGACTCTATTTTACAACCTTACTCCTTTCCTCCTAATTTTGCTGGATATTGTTATATTTGGTCAGACTAAGCTGATATATAACAAATTTACCTGTTGATGCTCTGTAGTATATAACTAATATTTTCCTCGTATGTGACAAATTTAGTTATATAAAATCATTTATGACCAATATGCACATTCTATTGGTTTCATTGTCTTCTGCAGTTATTCAAGTCTTACAGATAATTTTAAACTTTTGTAACATAATTCTTTCACATGCAAATATGTGTATGTGTTTATGTGAAGATATAAATAAGAGAGCCAAAATAAGAAATTATAAGAGAAAAACATGTATTTAGGGTAAGAATTTTATAGACACTATTATCTACATGATTTTTAAATTTTTATATTTGATCTCATGGTTTAAATCATGATGATACAACTTTAATTGACAGTGACACATTTTAAACTGAATTAAAGATAGCTATTTACATGGAAATGACACCCAGAATAGTACTTTTCTAACAAGTCTGATTCTTACATAATTTTAATTAATTCAGGTGATTTATATTCATTAATGCAAACTATTGTAATAGCAATTTTGTGAAGTTTTAGATATATTTCCAGTAAGTCTGTAATGATAATTATACTTTCTCTAATAGCTATTCAATTTTTTGTCCTCCCATGTAAGAGTGTGTGTTCACACACACGTGTGTGTGTGCACCACAGTTATAATTTTTCTGATTTTATCTGAATATAGATAAGTCAAAGAATTTTTTTTGTATTTAATTTGAATGCCTTTTATAAATACTGAATAATTGAAAGAATAATAAAATAAGCATCTGTATATCGACCAACTAGATTCACCTATAGTTAATATTTTATTAATTTTTCCTATTATTTATGTGAAAGAATTCCTAAGTTTTCACAGTCATATGTTAGCAAATTTTATCTCACTTTTCACTGAATCTTGGAAAATGTTAACTCTTCTGATAGGCATGTTTTTCAGTTGACATGGTACTGAGCAAAATGAGCATTGACTCTGCGTGCAAAATTATATACACCTATGGAAAGTAAATTATAGACATCATAACTCTTCACCCCGAAATACTTCAGTTCACAAACCCTGATAAATACTGTGTCCTCTAAAATAACTGCAATACATTCATAGCTCCTAAAATATCACCCCTAAAATGTAACAGCAATTTCATGTAATATGGAGGCATTAATTTAATTTACTCAATAATCATTCTTCTTTTTAGTCTAGGATGTAATCACAGTTCACATACTGTATTTGGTTATAATTCTTCTTTTATCTCTCTAAATATTCATTTTATTTATTTGTTTTTCATGACCTTTCCTTGAAGCACCTAGGCCAGTAATCTTTGATGATCTTACTTCTGAGTTGTTTCTCCTAACTGATTTTTGCATTTTAAAATAGTTTTAGTGTTAGAAACACACATGCACACAAACTTTTCCTATGTCTATTATCATTAATAAAAGAAACATTGCATCCAAGTCACTTCATTCATTGAAGCCATTCATGGTTTTCCCTCCCACTTGCTTTGACACATATGGCACATTTTTTGACAGTAACATTCTATTTCTGTGAAACCCCTATATTGAATAGAAACTGAAATTAATTTTTCTGTCACTCTCCTAGCAAATGGGAACTAAAGTATCATTGACATTTTTTTGTTCCAAAGAGTGGAAATCAGCATAAGCATTTTTTTTTCCAATATAAACACTGCTCCCTTTCCTTTCAAGAATGTTATCTCATAAAAGAAAGAAAAAATAGGACAGTATTAGCAACTCAAAATCAAATTCTACGACCTGACATATTACGTCCAAGGATTTTTTTAAATATCTATAATGTGCTCTAATTTATCCTGATATTTCTGATGCAACTTTACACACACACCTGGATATGTAGGACAGGTGGAGAGAACTGATGCTTTTATAACCCTTCAGATCTGTCAACAAACAGTGCACACGTCACTGGTCACATGTATGATGTGTATTGTGTATTCATAGGCTGTATGAAAAATGTGCAAAATAAATAACATGTAGAGACTTGTTTTCACATTAATAAATGTCAGAAATCCAGAGATGTACAATTAATATATAGGTAACTTCACATACATTTATTCCTTTGGACAGAAATTTGTGTTTTTTTCTATGCGCAACTTTTGGCATTAGCCCCCCTATGCTAAATTACTGTTTGGTAAATTTCATTGATCTGGATTTGACATTTCCTGATTTGTAGCATCCAACTTGACAAATTCTTAAGGTACAAACTATAGCATATTGAAACAACGTGGATTTTAGAGCACTTATTCACGAAGGTTCCTACAAATTGGTTAATATTCAATTAAAATTTCTCTATTTTGTGATACAAATCCGTGCTTGATTTCAGCTGTTTGTGGTTTTTGCATGTGAAATTTTTAAAAATTCTAAATTTGGAGTGGTTGTGCTTTCCCTGGTAATATGGCATAATTTCATTTTTCTATATGCCTTTCTATTAAATTCTTCTGTCTAACCATGTAGAAACTGTGGTAGTAAAGAAGTGATGACATAAGGCAAGTTCAATATAAGCATATGTATAAACATACATGAATATTGTTAAATAAAATTGTACCCCATGCTTTTCATTGCATCATCTAGCTGAAAAGAAAATTTATAATATACAAATGACTGTTTTCCTGTCTTTGTTTTGAATACTTATAGGAGATACTTTAAACAGTTATGATAGTCTTTCCTTGTCAATTTGATAAAGTAAATGACACATTTAATAGAGATGTTTTCTATCTCTTACGAATGTTATACCATGTCAAGATGAAGCAGAATAAAGTTGCTATAATATAGTTTTCAATGGGCTCAGTGGCTCTGTACAGTGTAAAAAAGAATATTATTAAAATCTAGCTTAATATAAGCAATGAAACAGGAAAGTGCTGTGTATTTTATACTGACAAGAAAGTGTTTGGGGCTGGAAATAATTAATTGTTTATCTTTACAAAACAGCAGGAGTTCACTTAGACAAATAACCAGCATTTACACATACTTGTAAAAAAAAGCCAGCGAAAGTGAGATAAACGTACCAGTACCTACTAATCTAAGAACAAAGACTTTAATAATAGCCGTAAACAGTCTTTATTTTCAGACCCGCTATCACTAAAATGTGTACTTTTCTACAAATTGAAGTAAAGCAGCTTTTGGTTAAATGTTAACTTCTATGTAAACATGTACAAAAGTACTGTGCAATAGCAATGTACTTTACTATACATTAAAACAAAAAATATTGAAAATTTGAAAATATTATTTCTTAGAATAATGCATTGCTGAAATATACATTAACATGCTATAAATATCTACATTTGAGTAAATCTTTCTGCAAACAGAAGCATTTCAATATTTCTATGTTAAATTGGCCAATAGATCACGAATATAATGAGAAATGGTTTTACTTACTACCTCTCAACCAAAACATCTTAGTATAATTTCATAATATTTATGTAATATGCCAGGACTTAAATAGAGTGTTAGTTGAGAATGAATTTAGGAAATGTATTTATATTCTGGCTTGTTTCAATTTAGAAATGTATATATACTTTCAAGAATAACTCAAATCAGCTCACATTTACCCATTGGCAGTGCAATCAAAAGAAAATACTTGGGCTTAACGTGGTTTCAGTTTTTTCAAGTTAATGTTTGTCATCTACCATTTCATATCCCAGATAATAACCCAAGTGCGTGCCATTCTCTTGTGATGTCTTAAGCAATCAGGGATGCACTTTAACTCTTTTGCTTTACTAATGTAGACTTATATTACTCTTGTATTTCAATTTATAAGAGGAATTTTGTGTGCCAGGGGTTTATGCAATAGTCAGGTTTTATATAAGAGATACAGAAAAAACCAAAACAAATATTTTCACCATTCTCATTCTCTATCCTTGCCTTCAAGTATTGCTCTACATCACAGTGTAAGAATTACAGAATTTGTAACTGAATAAAAGAACAGGAAAGTCATCATTCAAATATATTAAATGTATCATTCAAATATTTTCCGTTTTGAATAGATTTTTTTCAAGCGATATCAGATGGAGAAAACTAAACATTTTCTGTTCTACATTCTTTAAATGTAGATCACATCGTGATAACAACAGGCTTCTGTTGTGTTAACCATCTGTAGGCCTAATGTGTCTAAAACTCCTCAGCACACTGTAGTATATTTTATTTAACATTTAATGAAAATTGTGATAACATGCATTTCTACTAAAATCTGTGTGATCATTAACCATACCAATTACTAATAAAAAAAAATCAACTCAAACTTATAATCCTGAGTAAATATGTCGGAGTTAAAATCAATCTAAGGATGAATTAAAATCCTCATTTTCCATGGTGTATTTTGAGTAATAGGTGAGTACATCTAGCTATCTGCCTCCTGGCTGGAAGTTTTCATGATTGTCTAGATTCACATTACCAGTTCCCTTTGCTCATTATTCCCTCTTGGCTAATTGCCTCTTTTCCTTCATTTGTACTAATTAGGCTACATTTTGTTTGGCACATTAGTTTGAATTGTGTCACCAAGGTAAAACAGCTTTAATAGACCCTAGCTATGCAACATTGCTACGAAGATCATTATGGATAACAAATGTACCTTCAAAAATGAATTTAAATTGGGAGTAATTAAATTATGTAGAAAGACATATGTTTAATTTTTTGGAACTTAACACCGTTCTTATGTCTTTTCTTTACCTCTTTAAAAAAATTATCTGTGAACTTTGTGACATAGGCAATTTTTATTTCTTAGATGTGTAAAAGTTTTTGTAATATTAAAACATTGACCAATTTTTTCTCACTGTCTTTTGTATTTCTTATTAAGCACTGTTGGTTCCATAGTCATCAGAAATTATAATAGAGTTGGATAAATTTGGTGACCAGATTGCTTCAAAAATTATAGTAGACTTTCATCCAATAAGTTGACTTGTTCTACAATTTTGCAAGGTGATCATGCTGATGGATTTGTGGCCATATGCAGAGGCTTTACTGAATAAGAAAACAGGGAGTTTTGCCTCTAGCAAAGAAGTTGAAACTTCCTAAGCATGTCTCCTCTGCCTAAAGTGCTTGTTTTAGTAATTCCAGAAGGTAAGAGAAGATTCCAATTCCATTATGTGATGCTGTCAAGATGTTATCCATGTCCTGAGAGACTGCTATCAAACTATGTTGGGAAGTGGCCACTCAGTAAGAACAGATGGTGACAACAGGCACAAGAGAATATGGACAACGTCCAGGTCTCAGAAACATAGAATCATGAGCTTAGCTTTGAAAAGAACTTAAGTGAACAATTATCCAACAATGGAAGTAGAACATATACAATATACCCATGAGCAATGAAAAGACGATAGAACATGGCCCAGTTACAGATTTATTGCCATCTCCTAATAGGGAAGCTCTCAGAGTTAAAGAAAAACCCCATGATAAGTTTCAAATCTTGAAGCATATAACATGATTTTGTGGATAAAAATATATTAGTAAATTGAGAAAACCATGGCAGTACTACCACAGTGAAAGAATTATTACAGTGAAAGAATTACAAAAATGCACAGCTCAGTAACCTTGAAGAGTAATGATTTATTAAATGAAAATATATTAATCCATAACTCATGCTTCTAAATAAATAACAAGGAAATATTTTTCAAAGAAGTTGCAAAAAAAAGAAATCCAATATAATATGCTTAAAAATAATATTGTATACAGATCTTAGAAAACTAATCTTTTTTTTTTTTTTTAATCAATTCTTAAGTCATTTCAGATGATATGATGAAAAATGAAGATTTCAAGCTTGGATTCTGTATTTTCATTTTTTCTTAGCATATTAATTGTTAAAAATCTTACTTATTCTTTACGCCCCTTATCCATTCTCTCCCCTCCCCCCACCCATTCTCCCACCACTTCCCCCTTCCCCCTCCACCATCCCCCTTTTCCTCCCCCATCTAATAACCATAGATTTGTTCTCTCCATCCGATAGATTAACTGTTCCTCTGTAGGTTTGTTACCTAGATGATCTATCCAGTACTGAGACAGGTGTGATCAAGTCTCCACTATTACCGTAAATCAGATGCTGCTTCTATTACTCTGGATTGTGATTTGGGGAGAGACAGGACCTCCTCTTCTTTTTTTTTTTTTTTTTTTTTTTTTTTCTGGTCTCTGCTGGTGCTTCTTCTTGTGTCAATGCAGTTGAGAGTTTGGGGTGCCATCTGCACAGTGACTGTGACTGCTGTATAGAGACTAGCCACGTTTGTGGCAGCCATGGCAATTGCAGTGGCTGTGGCAGACTACCTGCGTGAAAATGGTGCTTTTGGTGTGCTCTTTACCTCATTGCAGCTGGGTTCAGCTTCCTCTGGCTCCTTGCGTCAGGAGTCTGGTGGGACTCGGGACAGTGGTGGCAATTTGCCTAGTTAGAGCTGGGTTTGGCTTCCCCCAGCTCCATGCCTCATTCTAAGCTGCTGTTGTGAAGCAGTTGTGCAGGAGAGGAGAAGGGAAAGGGGAGGGAAACAGGGTGTGAGGGGGAGGAGGAGGAGGAGGAGGAGTGTGATGAAGGCCCATGCCCCCCGCCCCCCGTCATTCCGGCACGGGAGCCCAGGGGGCTTCCAGAGGCAGCTGGGTCATCAGTGGGCTGGATGCAGATGTGAGGGGGTGTGGCTGAAGCCCTCAGCTACCCACTGCCCCAGCTCAGAAACCTGGGGCACTTCCTGCAGCAGCTCGGTGGTTGTCACCGGGCTGGCTGTGGATGTCAGGGGTTGTGGTTGAGGTCTTGGGCCCACTCCGCTATCTGGCTTGGGAGCCAAGGGGCCCTCTGGTCCTTCTACTTTTTGTAGGTGTTCTTTGGTGGTGTTAGACCTTTACCAGTTAACATCAGACTTTGTCTCTGACCTGTGGGTATTTTGTTTTTTCTTTCAGTCTGTGTTGGATCATTTCCTGTTCCCACCACTTGAACTCTGCCCTGGAGCTAATTTGTTGTCCTTTGCTTACTTCTAAAATGGGGGAACATCTGTGGGGACCAGCACTTGAGCCCTGTAGTGGAGCTAAGCTAAATTGTTTCATTGCTGCTGATTCCCTGGGGAAGGCTTTTGGTGCAGCTCAGGTTTTAATGGTTTACCTTGTATATGCTTCTGGGTCTTGTGAGGTCTGGTTCACATGGGTTGTGTGGAAACTCTGGTCTGGGCCTGAGTCTTTTCAGCAAACTGCACCCCCTGCAGTTCTGTATTCCTGACCATTCTCCACTGAGTGGTCCTGCATTGATTGGAGGTCAGATCAGCTGTCCATGCTGTGCTCCAGTGTCCCCCTCATGGGCCCGTCTCCACCACCGCCTGCCTCCAAACACTTCCCATATCATGGGCCATGCTCCAGTCCCTTGTGATGACTTGCCAGCCTCTGAGTGGCTCCTTTTTTCTGTTGTCTGTGGCTCCTTACTCCTATGTGGATCTATGAAACCCTGTTAGTGGTCGTGCTGGGCTGGGGGGCCACCAAGGCCCTCTTCTACCCTGAAGCTTCCAAGCAACTTCATAGGAGGGGCACAGCTGTGGCTTTTGCCAGCTCTTGCTCTGCGCACTTTCCAGCTCCAGCCTTAAAGTGGCCAGGGCTCGCAATGGCAGGAACAGTCCGTTCTTTAGCTCATCACAGCTTCTCCTGACTTCATGAATTCCATAGGTCTCTCCTCTACTTCCCCTGAGCTCTGGCAGCCCCAGCTTTGCTGTCATTCCTTTTTAATAGTTGTAAATGTGTTGATTTGTGGGAGAGAGTGACCCTGGGGACCATCTATTCCACCATCTTGACTGGAAGCCTCACGCTTGGATTCTCTAAATGCCATTGATCAGAAGAAGCAGGTTACTGTTTTATGTGTTTTATTTCATTACATAAGATACAAAGTCAACATCTAGAGGTGAGTGAAACAAACCAGAAATGCATAAGTTTTGCACAAGATCAAAGGAATGTATAAGAATAGTATCTTGCTAACATCACCCTCATACTCATGGGTCAGATAAGTTAAGAATCTTGAGAGGATACAGATCATAGCACATTGTTGCCTTCTGGACATGTCTAATGATGTGCATTTCACCATTTCAATTATTTTTCTCACACTGTATATGTATTTAACAAACATTGACTCTATCTTTGATTCTCCCGTAATACAATTTCTACACATGCAATAAAAAACAATGAGATTATTTATAATTTTCTTTCTTTATTTCACTTCCTGTTACAGAATGATCACAGAAGAATTTTGTGGTTGTGTTTACCATTTTATGGATTGCCAGTCATGACTTCTCAGCTATATTCCATTTAGATCTTCCCTTCATTACTCACATATAGACCTCAAAAAACCTTGTAATTTCTGCTTCCCCAGTACACCTCAGCTTCATTCATTTCACTGCATCTCCACTAATGACAACCCTCATTTAAACCACTTTCTTCTCCTAGTCTATCAATTTATTATTTGACATTCTTGGTTCCATACAATCTTTGCTCTACAAAGCTAAATGATTTTTCTAATTTATAAATTCATGCATAACATGTCCCTGCCTAAAATTGTCTAACAACGTTCGAATTCACTTGGAAGAAAACCTAAATTCCTAATTGTAGCTTAAAAGGTGCTCCATGATTGGATTCCTCCGACCTTATTGTATAACAGATTTATTCACTAAGCTCCATTCATAAAACTTTTGATTTTCTTTAAACATACTAAGCTAACTTCCATGTCAGGACTTTGCATAATTTGATCTTCTACTCACAATTATGTCAGTAACTTTACTTGGCTAGCAACATCCATTCTCTCAAATTTTATCTTTTCAGTGAAGCTTTTACTGAAAATATTATTTAAAGTAGCTTCCCACTCCAACACAAAGTATTAAAGTAAATATCTTTTATTTTTTGTACATATTTTCCTTTACGGCACTAATGGTTATCTGAAATTACTTTTCTTATATAAATATTTTACATTATTTTTCTTTCTCCACCAAAATGTTAATTCTTAACAGCAGACACTTTACCTCTTTTATTTGCTGTTGTATCCACTGGGTTTGGAACAGTAAATGCCCAAAGAAATTTCCCAGTAAAAACTGTCAAATGAATAAATTAATAATGAATGAAAGTGAACTATATATTAACAAAGAGTCTATAACCAAAACAGGTAATGAATGAATCACAATTGCATTATTAAGAATTCTAATATGTTTCAAAGTTCATTTAGTCTAAAAATAATTCAACATAAAAATTATTTTTAAGATTTCTTGGCCAATAAATTGAATGATGGAAAACTCTTTACATCCCAAGTCACAGTTATTTTACAAAGATATTTTTTGTAAGGAGTGTTATATATATTAATCATGTTTGTTCCTTACCTTAGAATTCAATAATATTTGCTGCAAGTTGTGACCTAGAGCTGTGCTTGCAATATTGCCATGACTTTGAAAATTGCTGTAGATCAGAATTCTAAGTGTTTTTTTTTTTTTTTTCTGGATCCCATTCTTATTTTAATACTACCTGTAATCTAATTCACCTTTTTCCCCTTTTTTAAAATTATAGACTGATCTGGAGCTTAGTTCTAAAAGAATTTTCAATTTTGCTAAGTGTCCTTCTATATTATCTACTCTGTCACCTTAATGTGACAAAATCTTTTTGAAATTCTAATTCAGTCATTGAAATATCTATTATTACATGTCTCTTTCATATCCTAAAAATTGGTGCCAATATTATACATTACTGACTGCATTTCTAAGCAGACCTGTAGAGGTGAAAGAGCCAAATATTGTGATAAACTTCTCTAATTTGAAATAAATGCATAATTTCATACATATTTTCAAGCACACATTAGGTACGACATGAGAATTATGTAAATAGATATCATATATTAGGTTCCAATTGCATAAACTGAAATATAGCAAACATTTTCTGACCTGGTTCAGATTCAGTCCACTTCATCAGTTGTGAAACCTTTACTCATGCCTGCAATAGCTTGTGGTGAAAGCTGACAATCAGCAGGTCACACAGCCATCCACCTGTTACCCTGGCATCAGAGAACATACATCTACATAATTCAACTTCTCTTGGACTCAAAACCTCTTCTCTGCTGCACATCCAAGCCAGGGCACATGGCCATATAATTCCCAACTCCAACCTCTGCTTTGAGGGCTAACTTCCTGGAATAGAGCTAGAAAGCGCATCTTTTTCCCCACACTGCCCATCCTCAGACCAACCAGTGAGTCGGTGTCCAGTTGTCCCAAACATGCACTTGACCTCTGTGAGGTGCTAATCCCGTTCACAGGCTGCCACTTCTGTTTCCCCTATTACCACCCTCACAAAGGAATCACCTAGGAAAAAACTGATACCTGTAGGAGAGAAATTAGGACAGGAAGATAAGATAAAAATTGCATGTGAGAGAAAAAGTTAGAAGCCCTTGTTGGTGAGGAAATACCAAAGAATTGTAGGGAGGTAGAATTAAAAGGTTGCTGAAAATTTCTCTTCAAATATTCACAGTGTTCAACAACATTTTATTGTTGGTTTTGTACATATCTTCTAGCTTTTTATTTTGGTGGCTCGCCGAGACCTTTATGATTTCAGCAGCAACTGGCAGGCTGCAACATCATGGAATTGTTTGAGATCATCATATATCTTCTGTTATATGAATGGATCTTTTATACACACAGTATAAAATTGCAGGTGATATTTTATTTCCACTAAAAATCTTACAATTTCTGAAATAACAAAGAATAGACAGATTCATTAACAGGAGCTGGGAACGGGAATGATTAATCTTGTCTTTTCCTGAGTACCACTGTTATCACTGTCTCATGCTAACAGATTTTTGATTGCACAGAAATCTAAAAGAACATCAATTAAGGTACTCAGATTTCAGATATCTTCTGCCACTTCTTACACTCACCATTAAATATAGAGATCATTTATTTGTGAAGGCAATTAAGAAAAAGCTGAGATACAGATCTATATATTTCTACCATTCATATCTTCAGCAATATTCTATCTACTTATTCACAATAAACAATTAAAAGATGAAAATATGGTCATTGATCTCAAGGAGGTCTTATGATGGGCTACAATGCTGTACAAATAGTTGATTGAAATAAACTATGTAGGAGGGATATGTACAAGGGGCTAGTGGAGTATATTGACAATGTAGTTAATGAAATCAGAGGCCATGAGAAAGAAAATGCACATCTTTTTGGAGAAGGTGATATTTAGAATAAAGCTTAAAACTTGATTAGGGCATAGATAGGTTTTAGAAGGGGAAGGGATGCATATATAACTCATGTTCTTCTATAATAGCATAGTTGAACTAGCTATTTTCTATAAAACTCTTTGAAAACATGTAGAAATGTTTTGGTGAAGAAAATGCACATCTTTTTGGAGAAGGTGATATTTAGAATAAAGCTTAAAACTTGATTAGGACATAGATAGGTTTTAGAAGGGGAAGGGATGCATATATAACTCATGTTCTTCTATAATAACATAGCTGAACTAGCTATTTTCTATAAAACTCTTTTTGAAAACATGTAGAAATGTTTTGGTAGACATTCTTTTTATGCAAACTGAGTATTTTTTAATACTCGAAAAAATTAGTCAAATTCAATTTGCATTCTGAAAACAAGAATCCAAAAAAGGACAATGTGAGTTTTCAAAAGTCTTTCTGCCTTTATTATTTTCATTTTGTGAAACAATATAGAGAGAAAACTTCTTCCTTCCCCCTCTGCTCTTCGAAGAGTGGAATTTGGTCAGATAAGGTAAGCCGAATTCTAAAGATGTCCCCTCAAATTTCTGATCCCAATTAAGGTACTACTAAGAAGAAACTTTGCAGATGTAATAGTTTACCAATTGGCAGACAATATAATTGGGATGTTATCTTGGATTATTCCTGTATATACAGTATACTCACATGAGTCCAAAAGCAGCAGAAAAAGGTGGGTTAGATGACTCAGAAGAGGAAGTCAAATATCTGTGAAACACGAAAGAACTCAATCTGCCATTGCTGGCTTTGAAGATGGAGAAAAAGGGATGTGACCAAGGAACACAGTTTATCTCCAGGAGCTGTGAATGATACTTGGCTGATCAGAAGGGAAATCAGGAACTCAGTCCTACAATACCATTGAACTAAATCCTGCTAACAACCTGAGTGAGCTTGAAAGCAGATTCTTCTGCTCAGCCTCTGGAAAGGAACACAGCCCTTCCACACCTTGATTTCTACCTTATGCCACTCTGTTAGAAAAGCAACTGAGCTATACTTGTTTGGGACTTCTAACCCACTCACACTGTGAGGTAACAAACAGGTGTTAATTTACATCACTGAATTTGTGGCAATTTGTTACAGCAGCAACAGAAAACTAATGCACCAAACTTATCAACCTCCCCACCTCCTGTATTCTCCCATATTGCTTGACTTATTTTCTGTTTATTTGCATATTGAGGTTCTAAGAAAAGCGAGGAGCCACTGTTGCAGACACAGAGGAGCAAGAGAATAGTCAGTGTGTGCCATATTACTTTGCAATTTTCTTTTTAAATCTTCTTCTGGAGACATGACAATTACTTTTTGTTTGAGAAAAATATAAAGTCAAAGTTTAGTACGCAATTTTGTTGTGAGAATATTTGTTCCAACTTATTTAATTCTGAAGAATAAATTAAAAATACCATTCAAAAAAGAGTGTTAGTATCTGCCTCAGGATATTAAAGGCTTTAAATCAAGGGTCCTAAAATTTTGTTTATCTTTTAGGTGGAAAAACATGATCATGATGTTGGAGATAGATTTAAAGAATATAGGTTTGATATATAACTTTAGAGTTGTCTCTTGACAAAGTCAAGACAAGAAGCCAGTGTTTGAAATCTACAAAAATAAGACTAGGAAAACCAAAGGCATAATTTCAAATAACCAAAGAGAATAAGATAATTCAAGTAGATGTGATAGCAGTCCTAAATTTGGCTACTAAATTTTAATATAAGAAATTAAAAACACCAATCAGATGTGATCAACAGAATCCCATTATTGATCTTAGTGAAACTAAAATTAGCAGGTAAAAATCAGATTTAAGCGTATTGACAAGTGAGTAAGGAAATGGAGTCAATGTTGAGAATTCCCTGGTAAAAGAGATATTTTAAAGATACAAGACAGAAGAATAAACATTAAAGTGATGGGTAAGTGATTACTAATTACTTAGAGTTCCAGAGGGTAGTTGCCAATCAGAAGCTGGTAGTATAGTAGTAGAGGCATGCAGAGGCTATGGAAATGGTGGCGGTCAGCAGGCGAGCCTCACAGGGCTGCAGCGGGAATGCAGGCTAGGACAGAAGAATAAACATTAAAGTGATGGGTAAGTGATTACTAATTACTTAGAGTTCCAGAGGTTAGTTGCCAATCAGAAGCTGGTAGTATAGTAGTAGAGGCATGCAGAGGCTATGGAAATGGTAGCGGTCAGCAGGCGAGCCTCACAGGGCTGCAGCGGGAATGCAGGCTACAGGAGAACATGGTGGGACACAAGAAAGTTGCCTGTGAGCCTGCAGAGGGTAGCAGGGCACCACTGTGGGTGTGAGGACAATGTTCTTTAGAAGATTCCTCATTTCCTCAGACCTTCAATGTCTTTAAGATTTTTTAAAAGCTGTGTTATACATAATGTTTTCCTGTTTGCAGTGGAAAAGGTGAACCATTTCTACTTTCAACTGCTATTACTGGAAACCAGTAGAGATGCTCCTCAACTTATGATGGGGTTCCATCCCACTGTAAGTTGAATAATCCATAGTGAATTGAAATTATTGTAAGTCGAACCATTGTAAGTTGGGAACGGCCTATATAAGGTGAAAAATGACTATTTTATCTACATCCCTGTCTTTGTCCATTCTGGGCTGCTAAAACAAAATACCACAGACTGGGTAATAATAGAAATTTATTTCTAACAGTTCTGGAGTTTGGGAAACCCAAGATCATGGCACCATGTGAGGATATAGCAACAAGGCACCATCTTGGTTGTAGAGACCAGGCCCTCACCAGACACAAAACCTCCTTGTGCCTTGATCTTGGATTTCTATTCCTCTGAGCCCAAGAGGCCAGGTTTTAAAACTGAAGCAGGACTTAAGCCCTACATGCTTAGAATTGGTACATGCCCTCTGGTCATATATCAATTTTTTGCTCATATACTAAGTTTATCTCTGGCTCAAAGTCTTCATGAGGAAATTATCTTTCAGATCTTCCACGTCTTTAACATTTTTTAAAAGCTATGTTATACATAATTTTTTCTTGTGTTACTAACTTATTAAACAGTTTGTATATTTTTCTAGATATTTATCTTAACAAATATATTTTTAAAATCTAGATTCTTTTTACCTAAGGGACAATTTCTTGACAATGATAGTAAAATGGGATTAAAATCTAAAACCATGAATTGCTTCTATTTCGTATAAGAGCCTTCTGTATTTAATCTCTGTACTGTGAAATAACACAACTTGTAGGAAAATAAACAATAGGCTCATAGTGGGATATAGATGGAGATAAAATTATATGCATCTTAGGTATGAACACATGCATCAGAAACCATATAGGGAAAAAAAAACAAACAAACAAAAAGCAGAACATTAATTAACTCAATTTTACTAAGCAGTATGAATCTATTTGTGTACAGAGACTTCAATAGAGTCAGTTTTGCTGTCCAGGTTGACAAAGTTTATGCTATATCAAACAAATATTGGCATACATATTTTGTAATACTGTAAGCACAAACTCATATTGAAAGCAGTAATTTTCCTAAACCAAAGGCATTATTTAAAATGGCTTAAAATTGACATCACCAGGAGTTTTATTTTTAAAAAGCAATCACTGACTGAAAAGAAAAAAATCAGTGCTTATTAAATTTCTTTAAAACATTATTATGGAAGTTTCACTGTGCTATTTTCAAGGAAACTTTAGAAATTAAATAAATGGAATTTGAAAAAAACAAAAGCAAATTATTGTTTATCAATGATACTCTCTTTTTAAAGCCTCTACAACAAACTGCAGCTTTACTGATAGTTTTGGAATTTAATAATTGTGGTAAGAAACAGCATAAAAAATTCATTATTCATCATTTTCCATCCTTAGAGTTTACTAGCACATAAAATTCACTGGAAATTGCTGCTGTGTCTAATGTTAAAAAGAAAAGAAAAGAAAAGTAAAAAGTGCTTACGAATGCATTCTGGTATGGTGAATTTTCAAAGGTTGGAATATATATACATTTTAAATTATAAAATTCAAATTATATCATTTAAAAAATATTGTACATATGGTTGAAATTTGTAGTGCAGTGCAAATAATTCACACTTTATACAAATTGCTAAAAAGAACACAGTTTTGAAATGGGAAACATAGACTCTATTAATTAAAGGATATATACGTAACAGTATAACAATAAAAAAATCCAGAAATTATGCAAAAACTCATACTTATAAAAAACAACACAACCACAGAATATTGGAACATATTTTAGAAATATCAATCAAACAACTTATAAGAGTTAAAGCAATTCTAACTATTCCCAGGATAACTCAGTTACATTGGATAATTCAGAGCAGTATTTTCAATGTTTCAAACAGAAAAGGAATCATTTGTTTTTTAAAAGAAAACGAAACAATTTTAGAACATTGTGAAGAATTGACATCGCTTTTATAAAATTATTTTCTAAAGAAAATCAACTTACTGTACAAAGTTACTTAATAACAAATTTCGAAAGGAACTCTGCATCAGTAAAATCTCATATCATACTATCATTTCATTTCATGGCAAAAAAAAAAAAATAAGCGATCAGAGCTTTTTAATCATGGCATTTAATTTTCATATCACCTTGTTGAAATGAGAAGCAAGTTATAGACTTTTATCTATAGATGTGTTGTAAATAACCATCAATATTAAAAAGCAATATTAACAAACAAAAAAACTGAATCATCTACGTTCTTTTGCACCATCATATTTTTGGTAGCTTCAGGAAGTCAAAAAATAGTGCTTTGTTAATGGGTAAGGTACTAACAACTGATTACTATATTCAGGGTCTCATTTGACATCTAAATGCATATAAAAAAGCTTTCCTATGAGTTCATTTATACTAACCATGTCACATTTTAATCATGACTTCTCTTCAAATCTGATCCAAGGCCACCCATATTTAATTGTGTAAGCCATACAAAAGCTGATCTAAACAACGAGAAGTAAATTAGTATACTATTAGGTCACTCTGGACAATTTAGATTTAATGTTCTTTATAATAAAGGCTAGCATATGCATTTTTCCAATAAAAACTACATTATTTTTATTTTTTAATTTAATTTAATTTTATCAATATAGAATGTGATAGATTTATTATAAAGATAACTTTTCGTATAACTTCGTATAATGTATGCTATACGAAGTTATTACGCCCCCCATTTGTTTGTGTATTTATTTATTAATTTTTAGCTCCCACAGATAAGTGAGAACATGTGGTATTTCTCTTTCTGTGCCTGACTTGTTTTGCTTAATATAATTTTCTCTAAGTCCATCCATGTTGTTGTGAATGGGAGTATTTCATTCTTTTTTATAGTAGAGCAGTATTCCATTTTGTAGATATACCACAGTTTCCTTATCCACTCATCTGATGATGGATATTTGGGCTGGTTCCAACTCTTGGCTATTGTAAATAGTGCTGCAATGAACACTGGAGTACAGGTATCCTTTTGACATGATGATTTCCATTCCTCTTGGCATATTCCCAGCAGTGGAATAGCTGGGTCATATGGAAGATCTATCTGCAATTGTTTGAGGAACCTCTGTATCATTTTCTATAAATGTGCACCACTTTTCAGTCCCACCAGCAGTATATGAGAATTCTTTTTCCTCCACAACCTTGTCCGCATTTATCATTATCAGTCTTTTGGGTATTAGTCATCCTAACTGGAGTGAGATGGTATTTCAGTGAGGTTTTGATTTGTATTTCCCAAATGCTGAGTCATGTTGAGCATTTTTTCATGTGTCTTTTGGCCATTCATTTATCTTCCTTTGAGAAATGGCTATTTAGCTCCTTTGCCCTTGTTTAAAAAAAGGAAAAATAAAAGGAAATTTAATAAGAATATAGGCATGATATATAAATATTTATTGAAGAAACTTAAAGTAAAATGTTTATGTCTATAAAAGTTTTAAACTATATTTTGGGGATACTTGTACAATATAAAGTTTAATCATTCACAACAGTACCTAAAAACTAAGATGTTATTTTTTTTTCTTCTATTAATTGAAAGAATTTGACAACAGAATCAGATTCCTGGATGTTTAACTTATTCATGTATATTTTTACCTCATAAACTATTCAATGAAATAAAGAAAAAAAATACCTCAGCAAAATTTTCTTATACTCCTGTCTTATGTTAAATAAAAAAAAAATGAATGCTCAGTGAGTTTAAATATTTTAGCACAATCCTATTTCCCAGTTTCCCTCCGTGCTGATTCACATCTTCTTGCACTACTCATTGTTTCTCCATATTTTATGATTTGTTTTGCATTGATGAAGAAGCAGTCTGTTTGGCAGTGTTGTCAACAGCATATAACACAACAATTTATTCTTCCTAAAACACAAGCAGAATCAAATTATGTAATTCTTAAAATTAGTTCAGAAAAAAAGGAAAACATTATATCTACTCTATTTTATCCCCTGATTAACCTCCTCATAAATCCAACTTTTTCATATTCTTTTCTTTATTACTGCCTGGGAATTTCCAGGGCCATAGTTCACCTTCATTCATCTAGAAAATAATGTAATCTATTTGTTAGAATTCTAGCAGCCCAAGAAAAATATTGTCTAGGAAAAAGGCTGACTAAATTGCATCTTCTTTAAATGCAAAGGAATGTTACTTCTTGTAATTACCATGAACTAAAAATGCAAATGAGCATACTTGCAAAGACAAATCATATATTTATTGACTGACAAAAACTATCAAAATAAAAAAAATAAACAAATTACTATGTCCATAGTTATATCTTAAAATACTTGGGTTATTTCTAAAATGCTGAGGGTCTTTTCATTACAATTCAAAAAGCTTTAACCTGCTGTGATACTGGATAGGGGAAAGGGTGTAATAGAGAGAGTAGCAGAGAAAGGGAGTTATGAATAATAAACCACAGTCTTCTGACCAAATATAAAAAAGTGAACTGTACAAATTAACTGTATTTTCTCTATGGTTTTACAAATTTTTATAAAGTGCACTAATAGTAGTTAAATTCATAACTTAGTCTATAGATTACAACTTATAAAGATAGAATTTATGAAAAGATAGACAAATAAAGTAAAACGTATCCTATATCATTATGATGAAGGGCAGAAAAAAAATCTGAATAAATTCAAAAACACATTACATTCCTGAACCACATGATTACATATTAGAAAAATTTCTAGTTTTCTTCAAATTAATATAATTATATAAATATATTTGTACAAAAAATGGAGAAAACATTTTAAATATTGGCCCCAATAATTTTAGATAGTTAATATAGAATGACATATTTTTCCAAAAGAATTGAAAACACAGTAAACAAGTATAGAATATTCCCTAATTCATTAACAAGTACCATGCTGTTTGGTTGCTGTAGCTTTGCAGTACAGTTTGAAGTCAGATAGTATAGTGCCTCCAGTTTTATTTTTTATTTTTTTGTTCAGAATTGCTTTGGCTATTTGGTGTCTTTTGTTATTCCAAATAAGTTTTAGGACTTTTCTTATTTTTATGAAATAACTCAATTAAATATTAAAGTTATAATGTATGGTAAAAGTAACATTTCAACTTAATTGAAAAATGATGGTTTATTAAAACATGCTTTGAACTAATTAAGTATAAATCTGGAATAAAACGGAACATTACCATACAAGCACCGCACTAAATTTCAAATTGATTAGCAATGTAAGCACAAAACAAACAAACCATTTAATATTTATAGGGACTGTGTGAAATCAGGATGAATAAATTGTACTCATTTTAAACAAATAGTACTTTTTCAGTAAAGCAGACTCCTTAAATTAAAACAAAAATAACTCTAATCTAGGAAAAAATATTTACAACATGAATGTCTGAAGTTAACTGCTGTGCTAATAAAGTTCTATACCAGCATACAGTATAGTTTTGAATTTAAAAGAGTGAAAAATTACTATAACTAATAAATTAATTCAGTAAAGTGGCAGAATACAAAATTAACACACAAGAATCAGTAACAGCCTTCCCATATTCCAATAAGGAAATAGCTGAAGAAGAAATAAAGAAAGTAATCCCATTCACAATAGCTACCAAAAAGCTGAAATTCCTATGAGTAAATTTAACCAAAGAGGTGAAAGACCTCCACAGTAAAAACTATAAAACATTGGTAAATGTCTATATTACCCAAAGCAATCTACACAACACAATCCCTATCAAAATACCAATGACATTCTTCACAAAAATAGAAAAAAAAATGATCTTAAAATCTGTACAGAAACACAACAGACCCTTTATAGCTAAAGCAATCTTGGACAAAAAAAACAAAGTTAGATGCATCACACTTTCTTACTTCAAAATATACACAAAGCTATAGTAACCAAAATAGCATGGCAATGGCATAAAAACAGACAAATTGACCAATGGAATGGAATAGAGAGCCCAGAAACAAGCCTATGCACTCACAGCCAAGTGATTTTCAACAAAGGTTCCAAGAATTTACAATGAGGAAAGGACAGCCTCTTCAATAAATGCTGCTGGGACAACTGGTTACCCACACACAGAAGACTGAAACTAGGTCCCTTATCTCCAACCATACATAAAAATCAACCCAAAAAGGATCAAAGACATAAGTTTAAGACTTGAAACTATGAAACTACTAGAAGAAGACATAGGGGAAAAGCTACACAAGGGGGGGTAGGCAGTGCTTTGTTGACCAAGACTACAAAGGCACAGGTAACTAAAGCAAAAATATATAAATTAGACAATTTAAACTAAATAGCTTCTGCACAGCAAGAGACACTATAAAGAAAGTGAAGATACAACCTATCGAGTGGGAAAAAGTGTTTGCCAACTATACATCAGACAATCGACTAATATTCTGAATATATAAGTTATTCAAACAACTAAACAGCAAAAAATCAGATAATTCAGTTAAAAAATGGGCAAAAGACCTGAACAGACATTTTTCAAAAGAAGACATACAAATGGCCAACAGGCACATGAAAAAATAACATCACTAATCATCAGAGAAATGCAAATTAAAACCACAATGAGATATCATGTCAGTCCAGTTAGAATGGTTATTATCAACAAGATAAAAATAAATGCTGGTGAGAATGCGGGGAAAAAGAAACTCCCTACATTGTTGGTGGGATTGAAAATTGGTACAGGCATTGTGGAAAATAGTATGGAGGGTCCTCAGAGAACTAAAAATAAATCTACCTTAAGACCCAGCTATTTCACTCCTGGGTATATACACAAAGGAAATGAAATTAATATGTCAAAAAGACACCTGCACTCTCACGTTCATCACAGCACTAGTCACAATAGCCAAGAGATGGAATCAGCCTAAATGTCCATTAATGGATGAATGGATTTAAAAAAGAACACAACTGTGGTATATACACACAATGGAATACTACTCAGCTATAAAAATAGTTATATGCTATCATTTGCTGCAACATGGATGGAACTGAAAACCATCATGATAAGTTTAGTACCTCAGGCACCAAAAGACAAATAATTGCATGATATTTTGTAATATTCATTGTAGAGGATTTTCACCTCTTCAGTTAAATTTACTCATGGGTATTTTAATTTTTGGTAGCTATTGCGAATGGGATTACTTTTTTGAGTTCTTCTTCAGTTAAATATTTCCATATTGGCATATTGGAAGGCTATTGATTTTTGTGTGTTGATTTTGTATCCTGACACTGTACTGATCACTCATCAGTAATGGAAGATAAAGAAAAAAAAGTGGTTCTCATAGTAGAGAGTAGAATAATGTTTACCAGAGGGGAGGGGATGGGATAAGTGGTGGACTACTGGGTACAAAACTGTGCTATCTACTCTAAGTGAATCATTGTGCAGTATATGCATCTATTGAAACAATATATTGTACCCTACAAAAATATTTACAAGTAAATGTTAAAATATTGGGGGTAAAAAAAAGCACTTAATCTTTTTTCTAAAGAATGGGTTATAGTATAGACTGCATAGGTTTATATTATTGATCAATTTATGATTTTTTGTGATATATACAAGTTAGTTAGCCTGTCAGGTTTCTCATTTAAGAATGAAGACAACAATTCACATACACATAGCTAGGTAACAGCTTTATTTTAAATTATATAGAAGTATATATCGGCATTATACATGGCACATGATAAATATTCAGTAAATGGTAACCTTATTACCTGTAAGTATCAGTACTATGTAGACTCTTTACAAATATTTAAGAAAGAAAACTTAGAATAGTGAGCAAAGAAGATGTAAGCAATGTAATGTAAGCAAGCAAGAAGAAAATAGAAATAAGAAATTTTTCTTTGATTAAATAGGCAATATTCAAGGCTGAAACTTCTACAACCCACCTGGATTCTGAAAGTATCTATTAAATTTATGATTGTCAAAGACTTTAATGAGGTAATTATGCTTTTGTAAATCTATTTAAGAAATTAAATATACCTCAATAAGAGATAATATTTAAGAATTTTTATTTCAGTCTATTGGGAAAAAGAAAAATAAATAAAATGGACAGAGAGAAACTCAAAACAACTTGAATGCACAAAAGTCAAGAAATGGTTGGAATAAATTATGTTATATTCACATGACCCTTGTGCTTGACCATGTGACTTCAGCTAAAGGAATCTGAACAAATGGTACTTATGCCCTGTTTAAGCAGCAGCAGCTTATAATTCAGTTGTGATTTGGCTCACCATCTTTCAAATCTTCCCTTGTTGTGTGGACAACACATCTTAGAGTCTGGTTCTTCAGCCTTAGTGGCGAAATGAAGATATGCATGAAACAGACATGCAAGTGATCAGTAGCCTGAAGCAGAGCTGCAGTTGACTGTAGCTTTCATATAAAGAGAGTCAAAAATATTATATTTCATTGTTATCATACACTGTGACTTAGTGGTTATGTGTTATTGCTGTAAAAGTTAATTAATAAACCTACAATTAGATATTATAAGGCTATTAAAATAATTACATAAGGCTTTGTAGTAACATAGAGATATGCCAGATGCATGTACACAAGTGTAGGTTTATAAAATGCAACAGAGAGAGTGTGCTCTAAGTTTTGACTTTTTCTTTAAAAAATTGTTAAATGTCTGTACGTATATATGTGTTGTATGTGTGTATTAAGAAAAAGACCAAACTTTAATTTTGGTTGCCATGAATAAAGGGAAAGGTGAGGGCGGGTCAGAAGAACTGGATTGGGGATGAGATTATTAATTTTTTTATATGGCATATTGTCAAAATTAGCCTCTGTTTCTTATATGATTATTAAAAATAATGAAAATAATATCAAAAGAAAGTACAGTGAAAACTCTGTATAAAGATATTTTACAAGATTCTATTTTTTTAAAAAAACATTGAAAACATTTTTTGAAAATGTTTAGAAATACTAACTTCAATTAAAAATAAAATGATTCTCATCAACTAAAATAATCTTCTTAACCAGAAAAAGTTTGAAGTAAATCAGGTGGAAATTGAGAAATAATACAAGTTTTCTAAAACTGATTTTCAGGTAAATGAGTACAGAACAGAAAAATTACAGACTGTGTCCACAGAGATGCAAAATAACATATGGTGGAATTGCAGGAATAAAGCTAGAAGGTCTTCTAACTTTATTTTCTAAAAATAAACCACTATGGGTATATTAAAATTTCTCCATCTGAGGAAAATATAGAAGGAAGAGACAGCATTGATCGCATTACAATACTGAGGACTCAGACTGAAGGCTTTTTTCCTGTGAACTATATTGACCTAATGAAAGAGGGAAAAAATGAGAGAAGATGGTCCATCTGGAATTGAAGATGTAATAGATGGGGTTGTTAGTGCAGGGCAACAAATTAAAACTAATGAAGTTTCAGACTACATCTGGTCTCCCCCACCTCGATACACATTAATTACTTTGATAGGTACTTACGTAAGTAACTTGTAAACACCAAGGAAAAGCCTAGTATATTTACTAAGTTTTGATGTTCAGTAAGAATTTCAGTCATATTTTTTTCTCAAACAGATGGGAAGACATCCCACCGCACGTTCAAGGTAAGAAAACTATGATGCAAGTTCTACAGATTTTTGAGGAAGAACGAGTATGACACAGGACGTTGGTGTCCAGTCGAATTGTCATTTACATGAAAGGTCATAAAGAAACTGAGAGAGATTTTAAATTATGTAAGAATTTAGAAAATATATCGGCCTTTAAGTCCATGTTGGTCAAAAAAACCCACAAAGAATATTGAAAACAAAATCCAGCTAAGCAAGAGAGGTAACAACAAAAAATATGAAAATGGAGAACCTTGATAAATTGATTGATACTGGCATTATAGCTATTTAAGTAAATACTGAAGATAGATAACAATCATGGGTTTCGGATATATAATGTAATTATTTTGACCATATAAATAGTAAAATCCTGAAATGTATGATTTAAAATAAATGGAAGCATGCTTGCTGTGCATAGTTAGCAGCCAAATAATAATCACAGTTATAATAAAAAACAAAAATTTAATCCTAGCCTTCTAAATGTTTCTATAATCCATTATTAGATTTGGAACATACTTTATATTAACAAATTAATAGTTATTATTCTTTAAATAGTCAGATTTAATTATGCATTCTAATTTTATTTGGCAATCTTATTGGAGGAGGAGCATTTTCTGAAGACAAAGGAATATACTGATATAAAATATGATACTGAATTGAATATTTTGGGGGGCAAAAAAAAGATGTCAAAATATTTTTAGAACAATTGGGGAAATTTGAATATAAAGTGGATATTGGAAACTGAAAAAAGTGTTAGCAATCAGCCAATGATGATTGTTAACTAAAAGATGCAAAGTGATATTATGTAGAGTATAATATTAAGTTGTAAATCATATATATTTATATAAACATAGAAAAATGTCCTAAAGAATAAACTTTACTGTAGTTTCTCTGAGGTCTAAGAAAATGTAATTCATCGTTTTATTTTTGTACTTTTCTATATTTTCTGTTTGTCACACGCACACTTATTTTGTTATTTTCTTTTCTCTGAAATGTTGCATAATAAAAATAACATGGGGGTAATATAGTTTGGATATGTTTGTCCTCCCAAAGCTCATGTTGGAATAAATCTCCAGTGTGGCACTGGTGGGAAGTGTTTGGATAGTGGAGATTCCTCAGGAATAAATTAATGCCCTTCCTTGAGGGAGAGGAGGAGTGGGAGTGAGCTCTCCCAGGAATGGATTAGTTCCCACAAGATATGATTGTTAAATGAGCCTGGCATCTCCTCTCCCTGTCTCTCTTGCTTCCTCTCCTCATGTGGTCTTCTTGCACGTGCCAGCTGCCCTGACTGTCATTTTCCGCCAGGAGTAGAAGCAGTCTGAGGCCCATGCCAAACACAGCTGTCTCCAAATCATGAGTCAAGTAANTAATCTTCTTAACCAGAAAAAGTTTGAAGTAAATCAGGTGGAAATTGAGAAATAATACAAGCTTTCTAAAACTGATTTTCAGGTAAATGATGTACGGAACAGAAAAATTACAGACTGTGTCCATAGAGATGCAAAATAACATATGGTGGAATTGCAGGAATAAAGCTAGAAGATCTTCTAACTTTATTTTCTAAAAATAAACCACTTTGGGTATATTGAAATTTCTCCATCTGAGGAAAATATAGAAGGAAGAGACAGCATTGATCGCATTACAATACTGAGGACTCAGACTGAAGGCTTTTTTCCTGTGAACTATATTGACCTAATGAAAGAGGGAAAAAATGAGAGAAGATGGTCCATCTGGAATTGAAGATGTAATAGATGGGGTTGTTAGTGCAGGGCAACAAATTAAAACTAATGAAGTTTCAGACTACATCTGGTCTCCCCCACCTCAATACACATTAATTACTTTGATAGGTACTTACGTAAGTAACTTGTAAACACCAAGGAAAAGCNAAATAACATGGGGGTAATATAGTTTGGATATGTTTGTCCTCCCAAAGCTCATGTTGGAATATAATCTCCAGTGTGGCACTGGTGGGAGGTGTTTGGGTAGTGGAGATTCCTCAGGAATAAATTAATGCCCTTCCTTGAGGGAGAGGAAGAGTGGGAGTGAGCTCTCCCAGGAATGGATTAGTTCCCATAAGATATGATTGTTAAATGAGCCTGGCATCTCCTCTCCCTGTCTCTCTTGCTTCCTCTCCTCATGTGGTCTTCTTGCACATGCCAGCTGCCCTGACTGTCATTTTCTGCCATGAGTAGAAGCAGTCTGAGGCCCATGCCAAACACAGCTGTCTCCAAATCATGAGTCAAGTAAATCTCTTTTCTTTATAAATTACCCAGTAGCAGATATGCTTTTAGCAATACAAAAATGGACTAATATGAGGAGGGGGGTTGGGGGGGATATGGAAACACCCTGTAACTTCTACTCAATTTTGCTGTGAACTTAAAATTTCTCTAAAAAATAAATTCTATTAGAAATATCTTACCATTATTATTGTCATCTCATATCCCCATCATAATTCATTTTAGTCCTAGTCATCTATAATTAACAATAATTTGTTGTTTATTCTCAAATGGCTAGAAGAAAGGAACACAAATGTTTAATCCTTTTTGTACTGATAAATATGGTAACTACCTTGATTTGACCCTCAAACATTGTATACTTGTATTGAAATAGAACTCTGCACTTCATAAATACGTACAATCATTATAACTTAATTTTTTTTTAAAGTAGGATTGGCTATATTAATATATGATACAGTAAACATCATAGTAAAAATATAATATAGGTAAAAGAGGATGTTGTTAATGTGACATAATAATAAAAAAATAGTTTTTTAAGGTAGAAATTTTGGATTATTTTCTCCTTTGATTCTTAATTGCATTCCTCTAGCCTAAAGCATTTTATCTCAATATTGTACATATTTTTTGCTTGTCAGTTTCTGAGAACCCACACTACTTTATAAAAAAGTATATACATTTAAATTTAGTATATTTTATATTTTTCTGTGGACTATAAATTTCTATTTTTTTTTCCTTTTTGTCTTTTTTACTGACCGGTATGGGATCGCAACCCTCAGTGTCGTGCCCGCACCGCGCTCAGCCAGTGAGCGGGAACCGGTCACCACATGGGATCTGAACCAGTGCGCCTCCGGGCTGGCCCATAAATTTCTAACTATAGAAACAACTTAAGAATTAAATTATCATTATAAATATTACAATTGAAAGCTAATGAAAATGTAACTATATTAGAGACTGATTAAAATAATAAACAATAAACAAATATAATTATATGGCAAATGTATAAAAAATTGACTTGATGAGATTGTCTTCTTTCAATTACTTCATGTATCCTTGGACAACTACTACTTATTTCTAGAATGACATTAATTTATAAAATTTCAGGCATCAAGAACAACTAAAAAAATTCAGGCACCAAGAACAAACTTACATCTAGTGAGTGTTGGACTTGTAGAAATTATTTTAATGTTTGGTTTATTAATTACCATAGAATAGCAACATATTATTTTAGGGCTGTTCTAGTAAGTGCATCAATGAAATAAATAAATGAAGAGAGAAGCTGATGAGTGAAAGCCACTTTCCAATTTTTTTACCATTGTGAATTTTTTCAGAATTACCTCTAAGGAGTCATGAAATCTTTTGTAAATTAGAGAAGAGAAAAGGCAAGTTCATTAAATAAAAATTGGCTAAAGTCCTGGCCCCTTACTTTATCATGTGTGTATATTCAGTTTATCCAAACATAGGTCAAAATATCCCATCGCTAATGCCATGTTCCTTTTAACAATTATGTGTACATAACACATGAAAGATTCGAGCCACTCAGTAGTTCACATTGACTTGGAAGAACAGGTTTCTTACACATAGATATTTAAATTATCCCTTTGTTTGAAAGTTTTACCTCTTGAAAGATGTACCAAATTAAATCTCAGGAAGAGTGAGAGGTAAGTTTTTATTTAGTAAGGTGTGGATAGGGTTATTCCTGAGAATCTTCTCAAGCAGAGCATTTGGGGAAAGAGCAAGTAAAAACAGAAGTTGAAAGTTTGAAAATTGATTTCCTTACAGTTCTTCAGTCTGGGATAGAATCCTTGGAAGGTCTTTTTGTACACCAGAAGTTCTCCCTAACCTAGTTTGAAGAAGGAATAAAAGCAATTTAATTGAAAATGTGGCAGCTGGAAACAAACCCTAGTACATATAGAACACTAGATGGAAGAGAATATAAGAACCTGGAAGCATCAAGGGTGTATATGTGTGTCAAGCATGTTGACTGTGAACAGAGAATAGAAATATATATCAGTAGTAGGAAGAATAGGTATCAAATGATAATGAGATCACAATTCAACATCTGAAATAAAAAAATCATAAAGCTGAATTTATTTCTTACTGTAGTAATGGCTATGCTTGTAAGGCACAATCTCTCAATAGAGAAAATATATATAGGGTTATTGGTGACCATAATTTTATGAATTTTCTGGAATCCAAGAAGGTTGGTATCATTTGGAGATGTATCAATCAGTTAAGGCTGTTCTTGATTGACTGTCACTTAGAGGCAAATTTTTTGGACAGAGTATATTCTTAAAATTCTGCTGTGAATCCATCTGGTCCTGGGCTTTTCTTTGTTGAGAGCTTTCTGATAGCAAGGGGATATTACTGGTGGAATGGCTTGTGAAAGCATATTCACTGATACAAAGTGTCCTTGATCACTTATATTCGTTTAAAACCAGTTCTGGTGGATATTTGTTATGGCCATGGGGCCAGTCTCTATTTTAACAGGTGCTACCCTATTTCTTTGCTTCTTTACAAAACTTCTAAAAAAAATTGCCTATATTCACTACCTCTGGTTCCTCTCCTTCCATTCTGTCTTATAATTTACTCTAATCAGGTTTCATCCCCATCTCCCAAGACAAATGTTCTGATCAAAGTCCTGCAACCCACCTACTGTTAAACCTGTGGGTTAATTGTGAGTACTAATTATACTAACCCATTAATGGTATTTGCACCACCAGTCACTCCTCCCTTCTCCTTAATCCTTTTCTTCATTTTGCTTCGAGGACAACACACTTGTTTAAGTTTTCTTTCTACTGTAATGTTTCCTCTCTCTCTGCCTTTTTTGATGCATTCTCATTTTTATGTTTGGCGTCACCTAGTACTCATTTCTTGAAACTCTTTTATTTATTTCTATACTCATACACTTAGTGATCTAACTCAGTCTAATGGCTTTTAAATGCCATCTATACACTGGTAATTATTTATTTTTATTTCCCATGAACATAATACATCTATCATGTATCCACGTATCCCACTTTTTTTTAAAATTTTTATTTTGTCAATATACAATGTAGTTGATTATTATGTCCCATCACCGAAACCTCCCTCCCTCTTCCCTCTCCCCCCTCCCACCCAAGCATGTCCTTTCCATTTGCTTGTTGTAAGAACTTCAAAAACATTGTAGTTGTTATATCTTCCTCTGCCCCTCCCCGGTTTTTTGATTTTTTTTTGTTTTTTGTTTTTGTTTTTGTTTTTGTTTTGTGTGTGTGTGTGTGTGTGTGTATGTGTGTGAATTGATTTATTTATTTTTAGCTCCC
>NW_007730609.1:0-11105 GCF_000696425.1 Galeopterus variegatus
TTCCTCACATGCAAAACAAATATATACAATGCCTGACTCCTGAAATGTTCTGAATATCAAATTAAAAAAATGTACAAACTCTGTAAACTATGTACAAAATGGTAGTTTTACTTATTTAAAAAAATAGTACGATCTCCTCTGATTTGTTCTTTACCTAACTTTCAAAGTGAAAAATCTGAAAACATTTCTAATTAAGGGACTCTAATTATTATGACTAAAATACTACATGGTTCCCCAAGGTTTTCCAGAAAATGTTCAAACCTCACAGCTTACCCCACACAGCCTCCATCGTTTGGCTTCTGTGTATCCTCCTGGCCTCATTTTCCACCTAAACTCAACAGGGCACCTATCCTAATTTACCTGCATTGCATTTTCATAATACAATTAACACTTGATTTCTACTTCTTAAGCATAGAGAGTCTCAGTATTGGGAGCCTCCTACTGGTCATGATGGTAGACCACCTTGGTCCAGGGCTGCAAACTCAAATGCCTACTGAGGCCAGGCAGGGAACAACAGCAGTGAATGAGCAGCTGGGGATATAGGTGAAGAAGGGGGCAATTACTGCTAAGATTCAGCTAACTCTCTTGCCTCTTAGAAGCAGGAACACCATTGTGGGACTGTGAGCATAACTGACTCCATCTCAGGCCCTTACCACTTGTTATGTCTTTGTGAGAGCTTTGCCCATAAAATTATACAGTAACCAGGGGAAAGGTAGTTAGAACAATAGAAAGACACAACCTGTTGACTGTAAAGAAGGAATGATTAAGTACCGGTGTGGTGACAAGCCAGCCTGACCACCTTTATCCATATTTGGAGCTAGTTAGGTTAAGCTTGTTTATGAACTGCCTATAAAAACCTGAGCTCAACCTTGAAATAGTGCAGAGAGAAGCTTGGCATATGACTTTGGGTTGTTTGCCTGGCCCATTACTCTGTAAGTTTGTTACCCTGTAATAACGTTCTTTGCTTTATTGCATGGAATGACCTATTTTGTTGTTTGGCCTCAAGATACCTTTCCAGTTAGGTGGACAATCTACCCTTAGTGCACCTTCAGACACCAGTGTTGTCATATCTTTAAGAGAATCCCTCCCAATGAAGATGTTTATGTGAACTCTCCTAATTTTTAAATCTTAACAAGAAATTCAAAAAATTCAAAACCAACTGTTGTCCAAATAAAATGTCACAGGGCTGGATATGACTATGAGCTACTATTTTCAACCCTTGGGCTTTATCCTTCACATGTTGAAATAAAAACAAAACTAGATAAATATACCAAAACAGCAAGAAATGTCATTAATAGCTGCCCTAATGTTTATTTGATTAAATCATTGTGGTCCTTCAAAATGCTAAATAAGCATCACCTCTTACAGAAAGCCTTGCTAGACATGCCCTCAACTTCCCACTCCTCCATCACTCCACCCTTTCTGCCACCTCTTTGGTCCAAGCGATCATCACATCTTCTCATTACAGCATGATCCCAAATGGCTGCTAGAGCTCCAGCCATCACACCTGCACTCCAGGGAGCAGGTTGGGGGAAGGAGATGAAGGACAAAAGGACCTCCTCCCAGGTAAGTAGGTCTCTCTTGAAGGGCTTTACAAAGCCTTACCCAACAACTTCACTTACTTTACTTACATCTCACTGTCTAATTTTTGCTGCAAGGGAGTTTGCAAGATGTAATTACATCATCAACTGGAATAAACTCAGGGATCTGTTGTAGAGGGGAAATGGTTATGAGGTGGACAATTACTGACTTGTTTCCCCGCTTCTACTATTGTCCCCTACAATTCATTCTTCAAACAACCATTGTTTCTAAACGTGATTATCCCATCCTTCCCAATGTAAACATCTCTAATGGCTTCCGTTGTCCTTAGGACAAGACCACAAGCTTTAGTAAGGCCTAAAATGCCTGTGTGATTTGGCGTTGCCTCCCCTTCCCGCCCCCAAGTCCCATCTTCTACCCTCTCACTCACTCTCGTTCTCTGCTCCACCCTCACTGGCATTATTTCAGTTCCTTGACTCCGCTTAGCGCTTTCCCTCCTTTGCATAAGCTGTTTCCTTTGCCTTGAACTCAGACCCCAACTGACCACCCCAAGTGTCAGTTGAAATGTCACGTCCTCAGACAGGCTTTTCCTCACCACCTCAGGCACCTGCCACTCGCTTCTCCTTGAGCCCTGTATTCTCACTCATGGCCTTCCCACAGTTCAGGATACTATGTTGATATATGCGATCATTTCTGATGGTCAGACTTCCTCACTACCCATCTGTGCTAAGGACTGATGCTCCCTTCTGTATGCCCAGCACTCAATCCAGTGTCTGATCTTTTAGATGTGCTCAGTGATTGCATGAATTTCTAAAACAAGTCAGTGTATTTCTTTGGCCCTACAGGACTTAAACAGGTAAAGAGTATAAGAGATCTAGCGAAACGTTTACAAGCCACCATCTCTCTAAACCCAGCACAAAAAGCTATGAATCTAGGATTATATCAGATTCTGTCCAACTAGCTACTGATCAGTACCTAAAAGTACCTCTCTCCTCTTTTCTTCTCCTTCCTTCTTATACAGAATAGCTTTATTTTTTTCTTCTTTTTTCAGAGGCTAGCTGGTATAGATTGAACCTTGGACCTTGGTGTTATCAGCACCACACTCTAACCAACTGAGTTAACCAGCCACCCGCAGAATGGCCTTTCTAAGCGTTCCCAATTCAGCTGTTTAATGCTGGGTGATGAATGCAAAGCAGCTGCTACCCCATCCCCAATTCAGTTAAATGCATTAATCAAACATCAATAATTGAGCATTAGGCGAGGAGAGGATGCCCATTTGTTTACATTTTGGGAAGTCAGCTCTATTGCTCTAGAACTAAAAACTAAGACAAAAATAGACAAATACAATTCCATAAAATATTTTTTCTTTAAACCTCTGCCTCCAAAATGAAACAAACAAAAAACCAAAAAAATCCACCCATGTAAACAGGAAGGGAATTCTCAACAGATGTATCACGAACCTTTATTTGAGGTTGCAAATTGAGGATGAATGGGAAATACATAAACCAAAGAGCTGGCAACGTTTGCAGCTGGGGCCAGGAGAGGCATATCAATTATTGATAGTTTTCCTTCTCTGGATTTGTGTGCTACATTCCATGCTGGCGCTAACGTATGCAGAAGAAAAGGGGAGAAGAATGTTAGGGTTCTCTCGCTGGCTAGCGTTTTCTGCTCCAATTAAAGTGGGAACTTGAGATTTTAGGGTGACACTTTCTGTGCAGATGAACTTTGGCAAAGTGTTGGAGGCTGGGAGGCCCAGATGCCTTGACCCAGCAGCAGATGTCAACCCTGGGATGCTCCAAGCAAGTGCAAGTTTATGCCTTACCTTCTCCATGGGAGAGCTCAGGAGACAGTATCTCATAGCCTTACACCAGATGCTAACCAGATTATATCCAGATGCTCTATAAACACGTGTCAGCAGTTGAGAAGCCCCATTCTAATTGGGACAAAATTACTTTTTCCAATGCTGTAGGTAAAATGCACAAGTAAAAATATAAACTCTGTGGTTGTTTAAATACACCCTAAGGTGTTTTATTTTTCTTAAGTATACAGAAAGTCCAGATTGAATAAATATTGTATGTGCTTGTGAGAAGTCTGTTTGAGAGAGGAGCAAAGAGAGAAAGGAATTACGTAGCCCCTCCATGGTCCTAACCCCAGACCCAACCCAAATCTCGGGAGACAGTGCTCAGGAATGTGCGTTTGTTTAAAAGCTCCCTACTTAGTCATCAGGCAAATCAAAATCACAATAAGATATGAGTTCACTACCATTAGGTGTGCAAAGCCATTAGAATGGCTATTACTTTAAATGAAGGAAAACAACAAATGTTGGTGAGGATGTGGAGAAATTGGAACCTTTGTGCATCACTGACAGGAATGTAAAATGGTATCTGTGGAATCTGGGTGGTGGTTTCTCAAAAGTTAAACATAGAATTACCATATGATCCAGCAATTCCACTTCTAGGTGTGTACCCAAAGGTATGGAAAGCAGGGACTCAAATGCACACATGCACACCCATGTTCATAGCAGCATTATTCACAAGAGCCAAAAGGTAGAAGCAACCCACGTGTCCACCAATGGATGAATGAATAACCAAGATGTGGTATGTATGTACAATGAAATATTATTCAGCACTAAAAAGGAAGGAAATTCTGATATACGCTACAACTTGAATGAATCTTGAAGACATTATGCTGAGTGAAACATAAGGACACAAAAGGACAACTATTGTGTGATTCTACATACGTGAATTATCTACAACAGGCAACAGAAAGTAAATTAGAAACAGAAAGTAGATTGCCTGGGGCTGTGGGAAGGGGGAGTGGGTAGTTATTGCTTAATGGTTACAGAGTTTCTGTTTGTGGTAAGAAAAAGGTTTTGAAATTGCAGTTGTACAACAGTGTGAGTGAATATACTTAATGCCACTGGATTGGTAACTAAAAAATGGTTAAAATGATAAATTTTGTTATGTATATTTTATTAGGATTCTTTTTAAAGGCAATTTAAAAAAATACATAATCCTTGCTGATTTTGAAGCATTCAGTCCACAGAGCAATTTTGGGAAACCACTAGACTAGCTTATCATACAGCTCTAGAAGTTTCAGAGGCTAAGAAAGACAAAGCATTTGCATGGTATCTCCTGTTTAGGGCAAAGTCAGGTGCAGGTGATATTGGCATCACTGTCACCCAAGGAGACCCTGAGTTATGGAATGAATCTCTGTCTCTTAAACTAAAACAAACTGTAGGGTATACCTTTATAGCTACTTGTGAGCACAGATGAACTCCAAGCCTTTTTGATATCTGCCTGAGCCAATAAAGGGCCTCCCTCTGATGAAAACAGCCAGTAAAATCTGATGTCTTTGTCCAGGGAGGGTGGGAGGTGGGGAGGTATTTCAGCTCCTGTTGCTTGCTTCCGTGAATCACTCATGGGTAACTTCATTTCTTAGTGTCAAAGCTAACAAATAGAAGTCAACAAACTTCTATTCATTCCCTTTTGCAGACAGTCCAAATATCATATGCATATGTGCACCTCGAATCTTTGGATTTACTTTCATCTTCAAAAGATGGGTACCTAAGACACTGGCTTTCCTAAAATGCAGAGCCTGAGACAAAGGCTTGAGTGCAGGTAGGTTTATCTGGAAAGTGATCCAGGGGGCAGGAGTAATGGATGGGGTGGAATAAATAGGGAAGGAGCAAAAGACTAAAGTTGTTAGTTAGTTGGACACCTTGATGGGCGATAAATTATCTCCTAGGGCATTTTGAGAAGCCATATGACTGAGAAGCTGGAACTGCCCACCTAGGATTTGAAAAGGGGAAATAGTTGTCCATTAGCTCAGTTCCCTATTGTTAGGAATGGCTTCATGGGCATTAACTCCTTGCATTCCACACTTTGGGTTGAGTGTGCAAGGAGTCAGCGAAGACCCAGGGCAGGAAGTGAGAGGCAAGCAGCCCAGGGCCAAGAGCCGAGAGGAAGCATTGCGAGGCTGTGCCTGCATGAAGCTGTTTGAAGCCTGGGTTGACTTCATTGGCATAGCAGCAGGTGCAGCAAGAGATTGGGCCAAGAAAATGTGAAGTGGTGTACAAGAGGGGGCCAGTGTAGTAAGCAGCGGTCCTGCAGTTCTAACGAGGTTTGTGACTACTGTGCGGAGTCGCAGTCTTCCCAGGGTCCTCCAAAGGGCAGCCCACAAAGCACCAGATCAGCCCACAGATGTGTCTACACTCAGGGGGAAATGGCAGGGGTTTGTTTGGGAGAAGAGGCAATACTGCTCAAAAGAGAATCTTTGATTTGTTTGACTTATGACTTCGACACTTGTAAACCACGGCAAATAATAATAAATTTTATTCTTTTCATTACCCGCTTATCAGAGTTGGAATTCTTTCCCCAGAATTTCTGCTAGTTTCTAAAATTAAAAACACTCATTTGCCCAGGGTGGCTCAATGATTCCCAAAGCGTGATCCCAAACTAGCAGCATCAAGATCACCCAGGAACTTGGCAGGAACTCAAGTTCTCAGGCCCTACCCCAGACTCCTTGAATCAGAAACTCTGGGGGTGGAGCCCAGCATCTGTGTTAATGAGCCCCTGGGTGATTCTGATATGCACTCAAGGTTGAGAACTTCTGCTTAGTACACTTAATGAATCAGTCACAGGCTCTAAACCAGTTTTTAGAATCTCTCATTATTAACAGGGGCATGAAATCATGAATCAGTCTTCACTTTTATGCCAGCAAACACTGAAAATGCTTGTATTAGTTTCCCAGGGCTGCCATAACAAATTATCATAAACTGGGTGGCTTAAAACAACAGAAATTTATTCTCTCACAGTTTTGGATGCCAGATATTCAAAACAGGGTGTCAGCAGGGCTGCATTCCCTACAAAGGCTTTCAGGAAGAATCTTTCCTCCATCCTTCCAGCCTCTGGTGGCTTCTAGCATTCCTTGGTTTGTGGTCACATAATTCCAGTATCTTCCTAGTTTCACATGACTTTCCTCTCCGTGTGTCTTTGTGTCTGTCACTATCTTTCTCTATTTTCTCTTATAACAATACTAGTCATTGGATTCAGGGCCCACCCTAAATCCAAAATGATTTCATCTGGAGGTCCTTAACTTAATTACATTTGCAAAGACAAGATCACATCTACAGGTACTGTGGGGTTAAGACTTGGGACATATCTTTTTGGGGATTAAAATCCAACCCACTGCAATGTCCAACATGGTGGAATCCAACATCTTTATAAAACTCATCAGTCTCTTTTACAGATAAGCAAACATAAAATCCACAACCATTTGATCACCTTTTCCCCCTCTAAAGGCAACAAGCCATCAGAAGCACATAAAAGTGGGATATCCATTCACCAGCTTGGTGTACAAACATTGTCACCCCACACTGATGCTCCAAAGTACAATGTCTCCTCGCCGCCGACTGCTCAAATGAGCCTCTCTCGCTCCTTGAGCCCATATGCCTAAGAAACATATTAATTAACCATGTCTTAAAGCCTGGTTGTTCACAGGTGATACTTGCTCCCATGAAGCTGAAAGACATGATTGCTGCCTCAAGCACTCACTGCCCTGCAAACTTGCCACTTCTGCCCCAAAGCAAGGACTTGCTATGTACCTACATTGTGTCCCAGGCTCCATTCCTTCTGTTGGCTCCAATGTCTTTCTCTCTATTTCGCCCAGCCTGACTGCACGGCGTGGGGTAGGGGTCAATATGGTCTCTTCTCTACTAAGTCACCCAGGCAGGCTGCAGGTCCTCTTAGCTTACGCCTAAGTGCAAATATGTTCCAGGTTCTCCTACTGAGCCAGTTCTTTGTCTCTACGGGGTGCAGGGCTACCCTGCTGTGCAACCCCAAGTGGCACCATTCACGTGTGTTTTCTGAGAATAGTGCCGTCGTGGGCCACGCATGACCACAGCCCTGACATGACCAGAGAGCCTAGTCCACCCTTTCAACCTCTTCATACCTCTTTGCCCGACTCACCTCCAGCCTGACTGTGAAGGAAGTTCTCCCTTCCCCCAAGAGTAACTTATGTCCACATCAATTGGCAATGGGACCATCCAGTCCCTTCAGGGGGAGCTCCACCCCCGCCTCACCTTCAGGGATGTGGGCTAACCCAACAGCCCAGGAAGACAATTCCCCAAAGCTCTGACATCCTAGCAGGTCCCAATCTTACCCATGCTGTCCTTGTTACAAGTATAATAATTAAAAGATTTCTGTAGGCATTACACATTACAGTGTTGGGAACAAAAATAGTTTTTTAAAAAAGGAAAGTAAACTTACTCATGTGCCTGCCAAGTATCAATCAAAAGGTGCCATCTGGACTGGTACAAATATGGACAGGCCCCTGGCGGTGGCCAATGTTGAATCTCCTTGGGGCTCCCAGATGGGATGCTGCGCGGATCAGATCCAGGCTGATGATTTGGTCCTCGTCCTTGCCTTGACAGTCCCTGCTGGAAGAGAGTGAGAGGAAACAACATGGTGTTTCCCTGGGAAATAAGTGGAGGCTTGTCCTTTGTGCACTTCAACAAGCATGTCAGAAGAGACCTCTTCTCCCTCCACATCTCCTATACCGCCCCCAGCGGAGCCGCTCCCAGGCTTAGCAGCTGGCCGATGAAAGCCACCTGAGAATGAAGGAACTCCACAGGAGGGAGGACAGCATGGGGCAGGAACCACAGCCAACTGAGCTGGTCCATTTTATTTCTTTCCTTGGCCCAGCCTTGGGCTTCATTTGTACCCAAAGGAGAGTTTCTCTTTGCCTTTCACATGTTGTCTCCTTCTCAGTCTGGGGCATACAGAGAGCAACAAAATGCCCAAGGACATATAGTTAGCAGCGAGTGGAGCCAAGATATAAAATGTGAACACTCTGGATCTGTGGCATAGTTCCCTTGAAAGTGATCCCAGGTTCTCAGAAGGCCACAGCTATGGAAAGAGGCATCCAAATGAATGAATACTAGTAAAATACTCCATCTCCTGGTTGGTTCCAGGTTGATCTTCCCATTGCCCAACATCAGTAGCGTCACCACACTGTCTCTCCTCACCAAACTTCCCAGCTTTTCTTTCCACATCTTCCCTTCTGATGCCTAATGTACTGGTCAGGCAGGATAGCTCAGGATCTCAACTGCCTTTGCTTGGATTGATTCAACAGTTTCTCTGCCCTCAGGCCTTAATGTTCTTCCCACTGCAAAATTATCCTGCATGCTGCTGCTGGAATAGGCTTCCTACAGAACACATTGGGTCCCTCCATTCCCCTGCTTAGGAACCTTAGCAACTCCTCACTGCCCAGAAAAAGAAGCTCAAACTCCTTTGCGAAGCACCCAAGGCCCATCACTGTCTGCCCCATCTGTCTCCCCAGCCTCATCTCCTGGCACCTGGGATCCTAGCCACGCTCAAGTCACTGTATTCCCTAAACACCTCACACTGTTTCATGCTGCTGAGCTCTGTCCTTACACTCCACCTCTGCCTGCTGAACTTCTATACATCCTTCAAACGCAAACTCCAACAATCCCTTTGAGAAGACTTTATGTCTATTCCTCTTGTTAGATTGACTCTTCAAGGTCAGAGCTATATCCTTTTGAATATGCCTGGTGCCTAATGCAATGGCTGGCACATAGGAAGGAGGTTCCTAATGAGATTTTATTAAGAATGTTTTATTGAGCACCTACTATGGGGTCAGGCTCTCTGCTAGGACCCAGAGATACAGAAATTTAGTAACAAATGCTCTTAGGATGCTCTTTGGGGCTGAATGGGGAAAGCTCTCTCTCACATCAAAGCCCTCACTTTGCTATCTGCTCTGGCAGATATATACAATTCTGAAAAAAACAGATCCCTACAAATTTGGGTTTTTTTTTTGTGTGTGTGTGTATATGTGTGTGTGAATGAGTGCACACAGGCATGCATGCAGGCATGTTATTAACACTTTTTGTTGTACAATCACGCAGGCTGTGGGTCAAATTATGGTCCCAGGATCCAGGAGCTGCTGATGCAGAACCTCTATCACACAGGTATTATCCTTGGCTACTTACCTGCTAAACCACTGTCCTTTGTGACAGCAGATGGATGCAAGGGAGAGAAGGTGTATTTACAATCAATGTTTCTTTCTCATGGTGTACTCTCATAAAAGGGAGTGAGAGGATAAAACTCAAATATCCAATAGAAATAATAAAGTAGAATTGCTCAGCAAGCACAAAATATACGATTCCTTTAATTTCACTCCACTGAACATGATCCATACAAAAAATTAACAATGCCCACTGCTTAGAATTTTGCTCATTAGTACAATCATCTGAGAAGGTTAAAGCATATACTTGACTCAACCTGGAGATGGGCTTTTTCCCTGCTGCTGTCATCATTATTAGGAACTGGAGGAGCCTGTGTCCTCCCGCTCCTCTCTCCTTACCCCTTCCCTGTAGGTCCAGCTGACTCACAATCTTGGCTGAAATCTGGGCTCACAGGGTCCTGCAGGGGAGGCATATTCTTGTCTTTCCAAAGGCAGCACAAACGCTCCTTCCCCAGTGCACTGCTGACATTTTGGATGTGGCTTCACTTGTTATTTTACTTGTTATTTACCTGTATTGCCCAGCGAACAGAAAGCAGCAGCCTCTGATACCCCTCACGGGTTATAGACACACATCAAGGCAGGAAGGAGACAGCAAGAAGACGACGCAGAGGCCTCACTAAGGGAGCAAAGGAAGACTTGGAGATCCCCAGTGTCCCTGCTCATCGGGGTCCTATTTCTTCCCAGGCTTCTTCCACAGCTTGTTCCCTGCAGGACACTTTATCACCCACTGTAGGGGTTTTATTTGTAGCTATCAGCACCAGGAGGTGCTGACAAACCTTGTTTGCACGCTGCATTGGTGTGCCTTGGCCTTTTAAAAAACAGTTCATTTGCAGGTCTGTTGGGATGTCATTAATTTGTAGAACAAAGAGTTGGTAAGAGGAGGAGGAGGAGGACTTCTCTTAGGAGAATGTGTGTTTCTGGGTGACATGTATCTCACGGGCGAGGTTGGGTCGACTCAAAATACTGGCTGGGGACTTGAGAGGCCACGAGAGGAGCAAAGGCAGGGCCTGATGCTGAGAAATCCCCTCCATCCCAAGTCCTTAGGGTGATCAGCTTGGGTTTACAGCTGCTTGGTGACCCTAGTGGAGGTGGGGAGGAGCAAGACATGGGTCCGTAGCAGCCACGTGTTTCTGTTGCTGCCCTTCTGAGTGCTGCTTGGATACGACGCTGTGTGGTCTCAGGCAATACTTGGAGGAACAGGTGGAGGAGGAAACAAATTTTTTCGAGTCTTTTGGCCAGTTCAGTGCCAACTTGAGGACTACTGGGAGCATTTCTCTGGAGACGCAGAGAAGCTTTTGCAAACACTCAAAGTTCTGAGCTCCTGGCTGAGGATGTTTTACACAGGGCAGGTTAGCAGGCCATCTCCAAAACCACTGATAACAGAAAACAGCAGGAAACAGGCACAGGAGTACATCAAGAGGAGCTCACAGACGGAAAGAGCTTTTCTAACAATAAAGTTGGGCAGGGAAGGAGGATAGGAGTCAGCCATTCAGTTCAAACAAGCGCTAGTGAGGTGGGGA
>NW_007730609.1:12325-19733 GCF_000696425.1 Galeopterus variegatus
CCGGCCATCCCTATATAGGATCCGAACCCGCGGCGGGAGCGCCGCTGCACTCCCAAGCGCTGCACTCACCTGAGTGCACCACAGGGCCGGCCCTTATTTAGCAAATATTATTTTTTTTTTTGGTCCGTTTTTTTTTTTTTTTTGTGACCCTTGGTGTGGTGTCGCCCGCACCGCGCTCAGCCAGTGAGCGCACCGGCCATCCCTATATAGGATCCGAACCCGCGGCGGGAGCGCCGCTGCACTCCCAAGCGCTGCACTCACCTGAGTGCACCACAGGGCCGGCCCTTATTTAGCAAATATTATTGAGAACTATTTCATACAGTCACCAAGCATAGAACGTGTGAATACAATGGTGAGCAAAATAGGTGTGCACCTGCTTGGACTTGTACTCTCACAGACTGTAGTTCCCCAAGGCTATCATTCTGGTTACAGGCTTTAACTAATCAATTTAATCAGAACAAAGCACCCAACCAACCAAACCAGCAAAGAAAAACACCATATCTGAAGCACTGGCTCCTTTGGCCTTCAGAACTTCTCATAGCCATTACACATGACCAGATCTTCTAGGTTAGAAGAAAACTTGAGAGGTCATCTTAGGCTGACCTTCATGTATTAGTCACAATAGGCTGGGTTATGCTATAGTATCAAATTAACTCTGAAATCTCTTCTGTTTAATAAACAAAGGTATATTTCTTTTTTTAAAATTTATTTAATTGACACATATTTTTTGTATATGTTTATGGGGTAGAGAGTTATATTTCAATACGTGTATACAATGTGTGATGATCAAATCAGAGTAAATACATATTCATCATCACAAAACTTTATCATTTCTTTGTCATAAGAACATTTGATTTTCTCTCTTCTAGCCATTTGAGAACACATGATAAATTATTGTTAATTATAGATGCCTAGCACAACTGTACACCACTAGAATCTATTTTTCCTATCTAGTTGCAATTTTGTGCCCATCAATGAAGTTATATTTCTTGTTTAAGCAAAGCTCATTATGGATGGCTTCTTCCCCACAGTGACTCAGGGATCTGGTCTGCTTCTAGCCAAAGACTCAGCATCTCAACACATGGCATCTGGGTCACCATGCCTTGGGATGAGAGATTGTAGGCAAATGTCTAGGGGCTGTCTACTGCCTTAGTCTGGAAGTGACACCTTATTTCCCCTCACAGCTCTTAGGTCAGCACTAGTCATGTGCCCCCAGCCAACTGCAGGGAGGCTGGGAAGTGGGAGGGAGCACATACATTTTGATGAGTCTTAAATGTCTCAGCCACACCCATTCTTTACGCCAAACTCCCCCGAATCATCATTGTGCAGAATTGAGACACAACCTTGAAACAGTTGATAGGTGAGATTTAGAGTACAGACTTTTCAAATAAGTGGGCCAATTTCTTTCTGGACTCTTTATCTGGGACTAATTTTGAAATGAAAAGAATATATTTAGTTTCTCCTCTTTCTAGGTCAGAGGAATTCACTGTTGACTTTGATGTATGTCCATCATTCTTTGATTTCTTTCAGAAAAACTTCATCTTACATTGCACATCTTCAGGTGACTAGGCCTGGTTTTCCACCCTGGTAAAAAAGAGATAAGAGAAAACTCTAGATTGTAGCACAAGTAAGTTGGTTTTAATATTTCTAAAAACTCTGTGGCAATAGCATTACCTACCATTTAAATGTTTGCCTTTGCAAACCTTTGTCCACTGGACTCCTATTTACAATGAATATCCAGCTGATTATATCTGAAATGTTAAAACTGCTTTTGCTAGATTTACTTTTTGTTACTGGATAGAAAGCACTGACTTCTTTTTTTGGGTTTCTTCTGCCACTGGGGCTTTTATTAAATTAAGCGTCGCAGCATCTCATTTATTCCTAATTTAGCTGCACATTTCTACTAAGTGTGCCCTGATTTTGTCCTTGTTTGCTCAGGCACATTTTTCAATAAACAACAGGACTGTAATTAGCACTAGACCCATGAAAGGAGTATGTTGAAATATGGTAATTTATTCCATTTGCTAATATGAGTATAAGTTTATTCCTTGGTAGCATTTTCCAGATCCATATGGATTTGATTATTCTTAAATCTTCACTTCCTAGTGATGGTTCTTTCATATACTATAAATCATCTGATTATAATTCAGTGGCATGAACTCTTGACTATGGTTTTTGCATCTATAGTAGATAGTACTTCAAATGTTGGTAGCTTCATGATGGAGTCCGGGGGCACTATTACTCTTTGAAATTGGAAAACACTATAGCCTAGTTGGAGTTTATTTTTAAAAAAAGCAATTTGGGGAAAATTCAGTAATGTAAACCTGATCTCAGACACAGCCACTAATAGGAGCTTTGAATGAAGGAAATTTTGCTTTGCAGCAACTAATCATTCAGAGGAAAAAAGACTTTGCCTTAGAAAGAAGGCAGAAACATGGTTCCTTGGGGTGTTTGGGTTGAGGGCTCAACAACCAAATGTGTGAAAGGCTAAACCCATACTTCTCCTTCCTCCTTTTAATTTTCTGAACCAGGATTTGTAGGAATCTTCCTTTCGACATTCTTTCTGGACTTGTTATCTGGGACTAATTTTGAAATGAAAAGAATATAGTGAGTTTCTTGACCGAGACTGGGCCAATTGGTTTGCAGGGTTGTAAAAACTTCCCCATGAGACTGTAACTCCAGTGTAATAAGTACAATGCCGATGACTGTGTGGAAATGCACCCAACAGATAATAATCTCCACTCTTCCCCTTGGGCTGTTACTAGGAGAGTTCTTATATGCAATGCATTTTGGGGCATCTGCTCAGCCCATGACTTTCTCTATCTAAAAACTCTTCCCTTACCCACAAGAACTAGCACCCTGCCAGGATGCTAGCACCTGGGACTTGCCTCTGTCTTCCAGTGCCTGATAGGACCAGGAGTGAGTTCCTGATCCAAATGGGGCCAATCAGGGCATCATTCAAAAATAAGAGATTAAATGAAGGAGATGGCAACTTGGGAGCTATGCCTCTGTCTTCCAGTGCCTGATAGGACCAGGAGTGAGTTCCTGATCCAAATGGAGCCAATCAGGGCATCATTCAAAAATAAGAGATTAAATGAAGGAGATGGCAACTTGGGAGCTATGGAGAGCCACATATGTCCATGAGTTCCCCAAAGTTGCATAAGCAGATTAATGAAGGGAGATCAGGCAGACAGGGGAAGTGAAGAGCTTTAAAAATTGGGATAGATACCTTCTGAGTTTTCATTAGCTTTTCTATTCCAAATTCTAGGCCCTCATGTAGCTGCTACCCTTGGGTTCTTGCAGCATATATAGTATTTTTCAAATAAACTCTCCCCACACTTTTGTGTGTGTGTGTGTGTGCATGTGTATGCGTGTGCTCAAATGAGTTTGAAGTAAGTTTTGGTTACTTAAAATCCAAAGAATCTGTCCTAAGACAGTTGCCCATTATGGCCCAAATCCCTCAGGTTACTGAATTTATTTTCTAGTACTTCTGGACCCATCTGTTTGCTAACTTGTTGTGTGTTAAGAGCACAAAGCTGTACACCAACCCTGGTGATCTGTTTTATCTTCAGAATCAGCAGACCTAGCAGAGGAAACAAATATCTGTCAGTATTTTGCTGAGAAAGCTTTTAAATCATTTCATCTCCTGCTGGGTATACTGTGTTCTTTAATAGTTTAACAATCTTCCCCTAAACTTCTGCCTGTGTTTGCTTTTGATTATTTATCTATCGTATCTTCTGATAAGCTTTCCTTCTTGGGTTCATGTCTGGACATCTCTTTCACACAAAATTAGCTGAATTTAGAAGTTATGCTAGGATGGGTTTTCCAAAGGGGCTGATGTTTCTCAGTCTCCAGTGTCTACTTTATACGCAGGGTTGATGAGTCTTGAGAAGCAGACCCTTTCAGCCTGGAACTCTATAACACAAGTTGTACTGTCTTTAACATACAAGGTTTCACAGAAAATAAAGAATTTCCCACGGTGAGAGCCTCAGGGCAGTTTTTCCCAAAAGGTGGTCTCAGATCCCTATATGCTTACAAAGTGTGTTCTTTCCCAGACCCGCCAGAGATCTGCTGAACTAGGCTGTCTAGGGATGGGGCCAGGGACATTGAATTTTAATTAATCTGTTTAGGCCATTTTGATGTGTGAAAGCAATTGGCTATGAGCCAAGAGTAGCAATTCTCAAATCTAAACATAATTGTTAGATTGTATGAGTATTTCACCATAAGCTCACCCTGTCCTTCAATGCAGCAGTGGAATATACCTATCAGAAAAATTAAAGTCACTTAAAGCACATTCCTTTGTTTTTGAAGACTGTCACTCCTGGGAGCAAGTGAACACATCCCAGATCTGAATCGGACTATAGATCCCTGGCTCAAGCCTCCCCGTCCAGACCAATGCGCTTGTTATCAGAGTCTCCTGAAGCAGATGGGGCTGGAAGATGTGTTTTTTGTTTGTTTTGTTTCTCCTGGAGACTTGGAAGAAAACAAAAAAATGCTAAGGCAGAATTTCTTGAACTGTGATTCTCAAGCCACCTAGATAGGAATGACATGGAAGACCTTGATAAATAAAAGCAGATTCTGGGGTTCAACCCCAGGTCCACATAACCTGAACCTCCATGGGGAAGACCAGGAGTTTTTAATAAGTTCTGCAGTCATTTCTTACACATAGTAAAGATTCAGACCTTCCTAGGCTGTTTCTAAACCCTATTTAATGCTTACATTAAGAGAAAAGATAACAAGCACTTTTAGACTAGATACCAACAGTGTCTAGTTCCCTTTATCCTTTCTCTGTGGGTAGAATCATCATCATCATCATAATAATAATAGCAACAGCTAAGGTGTTTTGAGCTCTTATAGAGGCAGGCAAGCGCTAAGAGCTTTAGTGCACTAAACCACTAATTCTATACAACCTGATGATGACTCCTCCATTATTATCCCATTTGATAGATTAAAAACTGAGGTTCAGAGAAGACATAGACATTTCCCAAGATCAACAACTAGCAAGTGGTTGAGATGAGATTTAAAATGTTAAAGGGGAGTGGGGCAAAGTAAAATGTGCTTGGCTGTCATTCACAAATCATCCTACCTGTGTTTTAATCAGGGTTGCAAGGAACACATGAGTCCACATAAGAGTATGTGTAGGTGTGTATTGTAACAATACATAAGCACAATAGAGGGGGGCTGGGGGTGAAGGACCGAAATCGAATGGTCATCCTCCAAGAGTCCGTCCAGGGCAGGAACTGGAACCTGTTTGCAGAAGAGGAAGTCCTGGGGATCGGCTCCTCTGGGTCAGTTTTGGTCTCTTTGTGCTGCCACCTGTCTGTGTCCTTGGACGTGTGCTTGGCCTGAGCTTCAGCTTATCCATCGTGTCTGCTTCCTCACCTCATCCTTCCTCTTACAGGGTGCTCATGGGCCCACCTCCACCTCCTGCTTGCTCCCTATACATCCTCTTAGCTTCAGCTCCCCTTGCCACCTGCCCCATTCTCTCAGCATTCCTTAGTTTATATTCTTGAGAGACGGAATCTCATTAGTCCAGCTTACCATTTTGTGACAGGTTGCTTATAGATTGCTGGTTAGGGGCCATTCTTATTTTAAAGATGACCAGTAAGGGGATCTTAACCCTTGACTTGGTGTTGTCAGCACCACACTTACCGAGTGAACTAACTGACCATCCTTACATGGGATCCGAACCCATGGCCTTGGTGTTATCAGCACCACCCTCTCCCAAGTGAGCCACGGGCCGGCCCCAAGGGGCCATTCTTGACTCTAGTCATTTTGACTGAGGATGGGGAAGAAGGTGGGTCATACAGTAAAAACCATGGTTGCAGGAAGGCCATGCTCCCCAGCAGGGTCTGTGAGCAGAACAGAGGCAGTAACTGCCATTTGCAGCACAGGTCTTTATCCAAAGGCTCTCAGAATGCCTTAGGATGAAATGGCTCTTGTTATCTGCATCTCCTAGGTCCTTGTGGTTAGAGTGGGTGAGACTATTTGCTGTTCCAGATTTCTTGCCTACTTGAAAGTAAAGTTTGCAAGATCCTTTAAGGTAAGGATTTTTGTTGGTTTTGCCCACTGCTGTACTCCAAGCACCTATAACAGTGCCTGGCATAGAGTAACCCCTTGATAAATACTTTAAAAAATGAATGAATAAATGATATTGCAGCATCCTGTACCTCCCAAATGCTGTGGATCAGACATATGAAAATCAAATTGACACGTTGCCTTGGACCTGGCTCCCAGACAATGTTAATACCATCCTAACCAGAACACAATTGTGGGTGTAACTCTCTAGACAAACCACTTATTATTTGCTTAAAAGCAAATACAAGTATTTTTGGGTCATCTGCTGGTTTCAATTCTGACTAATAACTGAAAATTAACTGTGTGTCCTGGGTGGGATTCAGTTTCAAGAATCCTCAGTGTTTAAACCAGTAGTTCTCAACCAGGGGCAATTTTGCCCTCAGGGGACATTTGGCAATGTGTGGAGACATTTCTTTTTAATTGTGGGAAAACAAACATAATATAAAATTTACCATTTTAACCATTTTTAAGTGTACAGTTCAATAGTGTTAAGTTCATTTACATTGTTCTGCAACCAATCTCCAGAACTCTTTTTAAAAAAAATTTTTTTTGACCAGTAAGGGGATTGCAACTCTCGGCACATTGTGGTCTGCACCACGCTCAGCCAGTGAGCGCACCAGCCATCCCTCTACAGGATCTGAACCCGCAGTCTGACGCTACCAGCGCCGCACTCTCCCAAGTGAGCCACGGAGCCGGCCCATCCAGAACTCTTTTAATCATGCAAAACTGAAAATCCATACCCATAAAACAATAACTCCCTATTCCCTCCTCTCCTCCACCCCTGACAACCACCTTTCTACTTTCTGTCTCTACGAATTTGATTACTCTATATACTTCATGTAAGTGGAATCACTCAGTATTCGTCTTTTTGTGACTGGCTTATCTCAGTTAGCATAATGTCCTCAAGGTTCATGCTGTAGCATGTTTCAGATTTCATTCCTTTTTAAGGCCAAATAGTATTCCGTTGTATGTACATACCACATACTATTGATCATTCATCCATCAGCGGACGTTTAGTTTGCTTCCACCTTTTGGCTATTGTGAATAATGCTGCTCTGCACATGGGTATTGTTGGGAAAACAGAATAATTTAATCAGGCCCTCTCATCTGCCCATCTGGTTGGGGGTGGTGTGGAGCATTCTTTGTAAGCAAATTGTGTTTGTGGGTGGAGTTAGTGCACCTGCACGCAGCTTGGCTGGCATCTGCCTCGGGTGTCCACCACACGTGGCCATGCTTTCAAACCTACAGCTCCAAGGAACTTTTGGCTGGTTATCTAGCTCATAGACCTGTGTGCGAAGGGTCTGGTGACCTATCCTGGCATGTGAGGGGT
>NW_007730609.1:20048-56671 GCF_000696425.1 Galeopterus variegatus
CATAACACTTTATGGGAAAATATGGAAATCAACGAGATAGGCTTGAGAACAGATCTTACTCATAAGTAACTATCTCTGAAAATTTTAGAAAAGCTTGGTCAGTGACCTATTGAATGTCAATGGTCAAATGCCCAGGAGGGGGAAGGATATCTCAGAAAAGTCTCAGGATAGAACATTATTTTTTTCTATCCTAGATTCATCATATCTAAATCACAGAAATGTTTTCCTAACACTATGTGACTTTCCCCTCCATCTTTTTATTCCCTTGAGGAAAGCTAGTTTTGTCAGCAGGAAGTAAGCTTATAAAATAGTATAGCTCCCAACATTGAGTAAGGTTTTATGGGAGTCTTGTGTTGACTGGGCTACTATTATGAGAAAATGGAAAAAGAATCCAATCCTTTCTTGATCTTAACCTTGATGACTACTTCCAAATGGTCATACAAACAAGCTCTGTGTCTGCTGAGGCCCCAGGAGGACAAACCACTGGAGTCAAAGCAAAGGTCCCTTCATTTCCACTTTTCTTGCAGTTAAAGAAGTGTACCTCAAAAGGTGGCAATCTAAAACTGCCTTCGAAATTGGCAGTGGAGGCTTGGCTGATGAGTCTTGCACAGGGGATTCTGTCTGCACAGCCCATTTTAAATTAGTGAAGGTGCTAAACAGTTGACAATAACTCTTCTGGCATGAAGTATTCAGATAACTGGCTTGATTTTCCATTTTCCTTTGTCATAGATAGATCCTCCCTCTTAGGCATCAGCGTCTGGTTTCTGTTAGAAATACACAAAGAGCACTTCTCCTTGGAATTTAAGTATTTGTGTTATTTCTTCTTAGAAGGTGGGATTAGATGAAGAATAAGATAAACTCTTATCTGACCTTGCAAAATGAACAGAAGGCTGCCTTAATAATTGGCAAAGAACATGAGAATGGAAAAGGAGGACAAAGAGATTTGTCTTCATTTAGCCTAAGAAGCCAGCTTCCTTTAGCCCCCACAATCTGGGGGGCAGAGGAATTGAAGTCTCCTTGTTATTTATGAATGATGCCTCCTAAATGTCTGTTTTTATTCCATGGCAAGAGAGCCCAGGGGAAAGACAGAGAAGAATCAGTTCATAAATATGATTTGTTAGCAGACAAATCAGATCAGTTCTGATTAACTGGTCCTACTTGGCTGGAGGCTTACAAAGATTTCTGTGGCTGCATCTACATTCTGTGGGAAAGCATACAGGGATGCATTGGTTGTATCTGCTGAGGGTCCAGGGAGACCAGAGCACGTGCCACATACATGACATCACTGGCCCCACCTGCACTTAACCATGGCTAGTAGTGCCCAAGAAGCAGAAAGCTGCTACAGTAGAAGAAAACACAGTCTTGTTACAGGGTGGGAGCATCCTACAGGAAAAGAGGAGGAGAAAGTACTGCCTCCAGGTCCTGTGTTAGAAATACAGAAATGCTTGTTTGCTCAGTTGGTTGGGAGCAGAAAGGAAGGACTGCAAAATAAAAGTGAATGTGGGGAGAAGGTGTCAAGCAAGCGACACAAGACTTCTACGCACATGGGAGAAACCAGGAAGCGTAGTTCTGGTTTCCCACTCCTTCACACTTGCTACAGATCCTAGAAGTATATGACAGAAGGAAGGGCCCCCGAATGCCCTGCACTATGCCACCAAGCTGCTAAGAAACCTTTTCACAGTATGGTAAGGGTGGTACGTATTGGCAGGGCCATTCAGGAAACTGTCAATGACTGAAACTTCTTGGGCCGGGAAAAGAGCTACTTCTGTTGCCCTGAACTGAGCAGCAAGAGCAAATGAACTGAACTCCAAAGTCATGGTTCTAACTAAAGGCAAGCAGAACAATATCAGGAAAGGTAGGGGAAACAGAAAATAACCACGGCATTAGAGAAGAGAGGAAACTGGGAAAAGATTGCTCTTCTGAAAACCAGTCTATTGAAGATGAAATAATGATCTCAGAAAAGAAAAGGTAAGAGCAGGCCCCACTCACAGGAGAAACTTGACCAACAAGAGCTAATGGGTATGACAGAGGAATCAGGTAAAGACCTGAAGTTCTTGCCTCAGGAAAGAATACCTTGAATTTTGGGGAATGGGATTCTGGGATATTACGTGTAAGTTATCACTAAACAGGTGGAACTCCCAATGCAATGTTGACCAACAAGAGCTAATGGGTATGACAGAGGAATCAGGTAAAGACCTGAAATGGGATTCTGGGATATTACGTGTAAGTTATCACTAAACAGGTGGAACTCCCAATGCAATGGCGTGCTGCCCTGGCTAGGGCATTTGCTTGGAAGTTCTGCCGTCATTGTGAGGAAGTGGCCTTCCTCCATTGGCATCTCTGTACGGGGCCTGGCTGTGTTTGGGGTGGGGAGAGGAAATCTGCAGTGGTGGAACAGATGGAAGTGATTTTGCTAGTAGAGAGTCTGACTCTGAGGAACAGTTCAGTCCCCGGATGCTCTCTGGGGAGCTAGACCTGAAATTATTTCTGGCTCCAGACCCCTTTGGGTACCGGTTATGTGTCAGTTTCTAGGCCACCTTCTTTCTGCTGATGGTGGGTAAAGCCTTATTTGAGAAATGTAAGAGGTATTCTGAGAAGGACAAAGTTAGAGAGCAACTTTTATTGAGAGAATTTCTTTCATTGGATGTGAGGCCACAGAGGACAGACATATTTTCAACCGTTTGCTAAGTTAAGTGATCTACTTTTCCCCTTTCTTTTCTTTTTTTAAAAATGCCTTTTTATTCCTTTTTATTCACATCGATCGAGGAACTCAAAATTCCAAATTGGACTCGCCCATTTCTACCAGAAACCTGCCACTTTAGCAGTGTGGTGTTGTACATTATTTCTTAATCAGTTTGCCAAGCAGTTTACAAACTTACTATACAAACGTAATAGAGTTAATTCTCTGGAGGCTCAGATAATTAGTGAAGCATTTAGATATGAAGATAGCATGCGGAAAACAGCCACAACCAACATTTGCATTGCTTTTTAAAAAATCAGTGACAATGACAAATGTCATATTAATACCTGAAAAGCAAATACTTTAATACATCCTGAATGAAGTGCCATTACCATGTCCTTTACAACCTTCCTTTCCCCAGACCCATTTGGGATGGTGTCTGAAAAGCCACTTTTCACATTCCCTCTATAAAAAATACTAGAAAATGTTAACTACTATACTGAAAAGAGACCACGCTCACCTCACCATGGCAGATGGCCACTGAGACACACCATGTACTACATCGACAGTACACCTCACTAAAGGTGGGTCCTCCCATGGATTATTTCGACCGCCACAATCCACTAAGGGCAGGAGGAAAATGAAAGAAAAAGCAAGTGCTTCATTTTTAACTGAAGCAAGGTAGAAAGTTTTATCTTACTATAAACAGCACAACCGTTAAATGTCTTCTTTAAGCAAACTCACTTTTGAGCTCATTTTCGGTCTAACAGTCCTCAAAGTTCAAAATAGAAATCCCCTTTTCTACAAAGCCTGTTTTTCAAAGTCATTATACTGACACCTCTTAGCAGCTCAACCTTCCCGGGTAATCCAAATATTCTGGTTACTGAGGTTGTTAAACTGGATTCTTTCTATGTGCACTGGGGGCTCTTCAAGGTGGTTGTCACCTCTCCTCTATTTAATTTCTAGAAGTTCTTTTCCTTGACCTTCCTTTATATTCCCTTGAACTTCTACCCTTGACCTGCTTTCTGTTTTCAGATCACCTTGTTCCTTCTCCATGCAACACACCATCACTCCCAGGGCCCCCTCTGAACCTTTCTATCCCTCAGTTCCAAATGCTGAAGTTCATTTGCTTTGAGGACAACCGGTTGTCAGACTAAGGCAGCAGTTCCGTCTGCCGTGATAAAGGAAAGCAGATAATACAATCCAGGAAACATGAGCACCAGAAAATAATGTCACATTCAAAACAACGTCATGCTGACATCACACAACGGCACCAGTCACAGTCACTTTTATTTTCCCCAAGGGATAGATTAATATTAAGCAACTTCAATGTTCCCAGCAGGGATGGCATTTCTCACGGAACTTTACTGACACTGGCTGGTTTCTCTAATTGGCAAAAGTTACATTTGCAATTTTAAAAGACATTACTATCACTTTGTAGAAAATAAATTCTACTGAGGGTAGGAGTCGACTTAAGGATGGCTCCTTAAGACGGAATGGAGCACAAAATGCTTTGGGTATAATAGTAATTTTTTTTTCAGCCACAAAAAGCCAAATTGAATATACTTTTTGGAAAAAAGTTCTCACTGACATGTAACAAATTTGTATAGGGAAAAAAAAAAAAAAAAGGTGGTCCTGAGCCACCTTTTAATACTACTCAAAGACAATGCTGGGTATACATGCACATCCCCACTGTGTCCTACGATATAGAAATTCCTTTGATATTACAAAATACAAAAATATTTTATCAGAACTTTCATTTACATCGCATTTACAATGGACATGTAAATAACTTAATTTTGAGTCCTGGCTAATAAACAAATTCCTTACTGGAAAAAGGGTCCTAAAAGTAAGAGAGCCAGAGAGGATATAAGCGAGCAGGAAACAATCTGCCACCTTGTGAATGGCAACTTAACACACAACTCTCGGGAAGGAGGTGACCAACCCTGGCCTCGACAGAGTCTACTGTGTTTCCAAAGTGAAATGTGCAAATAATATTCAACATGCCAAAAACTGTGACTACCTATTGAGCCCATCTGCAATCTTGCTTCCATCAGCTGAGAGCATTTTCCCTTTTCTCCCCCATCAACCACCCCCCAAAGCGCTTTACAATTGAAAACAGTGCAAGTTTCTGAATGTACATTCTTAGTTTCCATCTTCCCCCATTCCCTGACCCCAATCATATTAAGAAATGATACAGTTTTTGCTCTTTTGTCTTTTCCTGCTGTGCAACTGTCCCCTGCCACCTAACGTGGAGGATTTGGGGATGCCATAAGAGCTGTATTTGTGCAGCAGCTCGTCGCTTGTGACATATCTCAGGCGGGCCGGCTGGGGGATGGGTTCTCCTAGGAAATAGCCCTCGTTGTCGGACTCCGAAGAGGACGAGCAGGTGGAACACCAATCATACTCGGTGAAGTAGGGTCCCCATCGCTCTCCAAAGGCATTCTGCAAAGCCAGGTCCGACACAGTCCTAGGGCACTGGCCGTACAGGTCCCTGCGGGACCCCTGGCCCAGGCTCTCCTGGAAGCTCCGCTGGCGCATGAACTGGTCATAGTCCTCCCGGGCTCTCAGCGGGGGCCTCTCTTTTAACCGCGAGATGGCCTCGCGTTCGCTGGCCAGGTGGAGGGCGTTGTCCGAGCGGGAGCGCCGGGAGCGCCGGGAGCGGTGAGGTCGGAAGCGGCGGCCGTCGTCGCGCGGGGGCGTTCTTCTCCGCGTGCGCTCGCTCATGGGCTGGATCCGCACGCCCTCCTGCCCCGGCAGCTGGCTGCCTGCCATCCCCCCGTCAAAATCAAAGCTCTGATGCATCCTTCCGTGCGACTGCAGGTCTCTGTACCCAATGGGGTTGCTCAGCTGGTGGAGGTTTCCCTCCATCTCCTGGTACTGCTGGGCAGAGAGCAGGCTGCGAACCGACTCTGCGCTGCGGAACTGCATGGACGAGTTAAGAGTGCCCATGTTGCTCAGCTTCTCAGAGACGTTCATTCCAGAGTCTTTGCTGAGGTCGGGCATGGAAAATCGGGAGAGGTGCTCCTGGCGCTTGGCACCACCATCAGCAGAGAGGCCTGGGGGAAAGAGAGGAGAGGACCCCAGAGGTTAACACAAATGTGCAGCAATGGCGGGTCACTATCACTGCTGGTCATCCATCCACGGTCGTTGCATGCAGTTGTGCAGTTATGCACCGCACAAAGGTTCTCTCAGAGGGCATGCGTGTGTGAGAGGTCTCTCCCCCCTCCACAGCAGGGCAGTGTCCACCTAGAGGGTGGGTGCACTTGTTTATAAATGCATCCACGGGGATGTATTTTACTAGTTACTAATTCCTCCAAAGGTTTGTCAAAGTTACTAAGAGCCCAAGGTGTATCTCATGCACGTTGTTTCCTCTGTTTAGAATTTCACTTCTCAAAGCACTTCAGGTACCTCTTTGATTCTAATGATACACTATAAGCTCTGTAGGACAGATATTTTAGATGAGAGAACTTTCAGCTATGGAGGCTGGGTCATGCCCAATCAGTTCCTGGCGACACTGCACACTAGTTCTGTGATACTGGATCAGTTCACTTCTCTGTTAGATTGCAGCAGTATCCTGCTCTGCCTGCTGTCCCTAAGTGGCAGATAGCCCTCTATCTCAGATGTCTTGGACACTAAATGACTTCCTAGGAGGGATATTTACTCTTTCAGCCTGTTTAGTGAGTGACTGCTTCGGTCACTCACTAAATCGGTCCCTAGCAGCCAGGAACCCACCTTCCATCCTCTGGGGAGGTACTTTTTAAAATAAAGCAGTGACTCTAATGCTCTTTAACAGCAGGTGCCCCTAGCAATGGATCTCCATTTCCTAAGGGCTGTCAACTGAACCCTGGCATCCCTGAGATAAAAACCATTTTGAACATAGTAGGAGATATTGACATTATTTTGCTCATCTTAAAGCAGCCCTCTCTTTGGAGATACTTCAGAATGGGCCAGGTGGCAAAGTCTTAGCATTTTCCACTCATTGTACATTGAAAGACTCAGCAATTTTGCCGTTTCTGATCACAGACAACACACCTTTGGACTGTAATGGCCCATTATCACCCACGCCACTGGTTATTCTTGCCTCCTACCAGGGCCTATGACTTTCTCTCCCCTGTTAAAACTAAAGCAATGTTACAAGCACTTTGAAAACCTACTTGGCAATATCTACTAACACTACATATACATACATTCGAAGGTACTGGAGAGGTTCATGGAAAGATTCGTATTATCCTTTAATTCTATTTTTGCACAAACTTTTTATTATTATTGAAACATAGTTGATTATACATACTTGTGGGTACAGAGGTGGATATCAATACCTGTGTACAACGTGTGATGATCAAATCAGGATAATTAGCATATTCATCATTACAAAAATGAAATCATTGTGTCCATTAACCAATTTCTTGATAACCCCTCTTCCCTTCCCCCTTTCCCACCTCTAGTAACTATAGTTCTGATCTCTCAAGGTGTTCGTGTTTGCACGGGCTTTTTGAAGTACTCTCGTATACACATACATGAATTATGATAAAAGCTGCTTTGAATATCCTTGTCCATTTTTTGTGGACGTATGCACTCGTTTCTGTCGCGCATATAACCAAGAGTGGAGATTCTATAATTTTCCACCACTGCTCTTGATATGTACTCAATAGAAATTAGTAAGTAGGTCCAAAAAATGTACAGGGGTATTCAGAGAAGCTTTCTTCTCTTATAATAGCCCAGAACTGGAAACAACTCAAATGTCAATTAACTGAAAAAATAGATAAATAAATGGTGCTATTTTCTACCATTCCCCGCTAAAAGGAACTAGGGCTCTTTGTAGAAATGGCCAATCCAGGATAGAGGAAAGAAAAGTAAAAGATGAATCTGGAACATGTTGTGATGCCAGAAAGTAGGGAATTACTAAAAATAAAATGTGATGGGGGTTTGTCAAAAGAAGAACACAGGGGCTCTCACTAGCCAAATCCAAACAGCTTGAGCATTAAAATATTTAAGGTAGTAATGATTTGTAAACTGTTGAAACAACTAGGAATTCATAAGTCCATACTGATAACAGAGAGAAACGTGAATAAAAAAATAAATGAGGGGAGAGAGATGGCTCTGTGTACAGTAGAATGCCAACTGCTGTCAGCAGAGTGGGTGCATGTGGAGGAAGGGACGGCTGCATCTGGAAAATCATTTTGCAACCATTGGAGGTAAAGAGTGCTTCATGCAAGAATCAAAAAGTATGCTAAATTTAGGAGGTAAAAACTGATGATAGAGCAGAATCTTTTTTTTTTTTTTTTTTTTTTTTTTTTTTCGTGTCCGGCAACGGATTGCAACCCTCAGTGTCGCGCCCGTACTGGACCTGGACCGGGACCGGCAATGGGATCGCAACCCTCCGTGTCGCACCCGCACCTCGCTCAGCCAGTGAGCGGGAACCGGTCTGTATATGGGATCCGAACCCTCGGTGGGAGCGCCACCGCGCTTCCAAGCAGCGCACTGTAGCAGTGCGCCACCGGGCCGGCCCGATAGAGCAGAATCTTAAAGTGTTTCCCTACATGTTGCTTATTAGTTGTAAGGGAAGAATTAGTAGCTATACTATAGTGAAATCAGACAACACCTTGACCTGGAGATCAAACTTAACATCACCAACGAGGACATTGTATGCCTCCAGGTAGGATGTCCTAAGAAGGACACACTGTCACTTCTGTACTATTCCTGCTGAGAATGCACATTCTAAATGTATACAGGAAGAAACATTACACAAATCCCAAAAGGAGGAACATTCTATTAAGGTAAAAAAAAGGGACCGGAGTCTTAAAAAAAAAACTTGGTATTATAACAAAACAAAACAAAACAAAACAAAAAGGGTGAGGGAATGTTCTAGAATAAAGGGTACTAAGGAAACATGACAGCTACATACAATACCTGATCCTGGACTGGTACCTGCTCTGTGGGAAAAATAAAGGCTATAAAAGATAATTTTTGGTCAACTGAAAAAAAAATTGGAACATGGGCAATGGATAAAAGTATTATCCTGAGTTTACTGTGGTTAATTGAGGATTGTAATAATGTTGGAGAAGATCCTTACTCCTGGGAAATACATATGGACATATATGGTGATAAATGGCCAAGATGAAAGCAACTTGCTCTCAAATGGTTGAGAAATAAATTGTGTGCATGTGCACATGTGTATATGTACACAGGAAAAGAAATAGGGCAAAACATTAGCAACAGGTGAATCTACATAATATATTACATGTGTTGTTTGTTCCACTTTTACATATTTTCAGTAAGTTTGAAATGATTTCCAAATAAAAAGTTTCTTTAAAATTGCAGTGTATCCATGTGAAACAATGATTTTCAATTCTAGGGGAAATTTAGAAATATCTGGAGACATTTTTGGTTATCACACTTGAAGGGGAGGGGCATTACTGGCATCTAGTAGGTAGAGGCCAGAGATACTGCTAGACATCCTACAATGCACAGGCCAACCCACCACCCCGCCCCCAGAATTATCCAGTCCAAATGTCAACAGTGCCACAGTTGAGAAACTCTGATATAATGGAAGACAACACAATAATAATGAATTACCCAATAACATGGAGAGATCTCACAGAAAATGCTAAGAGACACAAAAAGGGTATGTATTTGTGATTCCATTTATTGGAAGTTCAAGAACAGGCTAAGGCTATGGTGACAGAGGTCAGGTTAGTGAGAGGGGGCATGAGAGAAGCTTCTAGGGCACTGAAATTGTTCTATAGCTAGATCTGGGAGGTGGTTATAAAAGAATATACGCATGTAAAAACTCACTGAGGTGCAGATTTAATATTTGTTTGCTTTACTTTATGTAAATCAAACCTCAATAAAATGGTGTAAAAATAAAACAAATGTTTGTTAAATAGCTAATTTTAACGTTGGATATGCCTATGGAGAAATTATTCTGCAAAATGCACTTGTAGTACTCTCTAGTATTTTTTTTTTTTTTTAATTTCATTACCGGGATAATTGTCAGGGCAAGAGGAGTTGGTTTCTCCAACTCCTGCTTTCCTTGTTGCTTAGCTCTGATGTAAAAATCATAAAAGCTGATTTACTACAGTCTAATCACTTCCAGAGCCTCTTCAATCTGAACAGGGAGAGCACAGGATATCAACCTCAGATGATGAATGAGCAGTCCGAGTGGATGAACTCCAGTAAGGAAGGAAAAAAATAAAATCTGCAAAATCACATCTAGAAACAAAAGCTATATAGGTGAATGCAATAATCTTTGCAGGGCTTTCTACCCAAGCTCTCGAGTGCAGTTAGGGTAAGCATAAATAATCTAGCAAATACTATAAATTCCCAAACATTATGTTTTCCTGAGCCTGTCTTTTATAAGCCCTATGGCAAAGCATTTCCAAGAACATCCTGTGTGTGAACAGATTCATATTTCCATGTGAACATAAACGTGAGGAAGAGCTGCTTCCACTCTGCTGGGGGGTCTGCTGTCCTCTTGCATTAAGCCTCTGCACCCCAGGAAGCCTCAGGATACCCTTAACCACCGCTGCAAAGAGAAAAAGTGCTCTGGCAAGAGCAGGAGGGCCCTGTCGCTCAAGCCCAATGCCTACTATTAATTTTACCTAAATGTAAACTATTCCCCTGGGGATGTGTGGATGGGGTTGGAAATGCTGCACGCTCACTCCAGAGCAGAGAAATGTCTCTCTTCTGATACATTAACTCGGATTTTCCTCCATGGTCTTGCACGCAGGACATGAACAGAAAGGACAATGTTGCCCTAAGATGAGCAATAATTGTGTACTTGCCTCTAAAGAGGGTGGTTCTATAATTAATTTCATTATTGGCAAAGTCCAGAGTCCTTATGCAGACCTCAAGGCCCTACGTGACTTGGCTCCTTCCTCTCTCACCAAGATCATCAATTAAATGTTCCTCCTTGTCTACTCTGCTTCAGCCATGCTTACATTCCTCCTCCTTCAAACACACCAACAAACTCACTCCAGCCCCCGTTGGAAACTCTCTCCTGTGCATGGCTGATTTCTTCTGTTCATTAAAGTTCTCACGTAGCTGTCACATCTTCAGTGGTGCCTACCCTGACCACACCTTCTAAAGTAGCAAAATTAGTTGTCCCCTGGTCAACCAGTCAACTCTTGCACCTGACCCTTTTTTAAGCCACTCACTCTGACTTATTTTCTTAAGTTCAGGGGTAAGTTTGTAACTTATGATCCTGTCCCCCTGTTGACTGCACTCACAGAACTAGCAGTGCCTGGCACCCTGTTGGTGCTCAATAAGTATTTGTAAAGTAAAGGGAAATGAATCTTCATGCTACCCACAGCTTGGAAAAGGCAATCACCCCTTGAGCTGGAGTGGACCAGGGCTGTAGTTCAGATGGGTGGGATTCCAAACATCAGGAACAAAATATTATGATCGCACCTGCTAATCTCACTGTCTAGCTGGTTCATTACATGGCCCACCAAGTGGGGCTTCTTTAATTTTAAAGTCAAAGAAAGTGTGGTTTATAATTAGCTCACTGAACTGCAAAAATGTTTTCACGTTATTAATCACAACTCTGAAGATCTGTTTAAATTAGCAGCTCCCACGTCCCCAAGATGAAAGTGTATTATCACAGCTCGTGCTCCAACTTGAGAAACACTCCATTCTCTCCAACTATGGACAGAACTGGAGAGCCACTTCCTGGTTGGGTGACTTGAAGCAATTTTTAAACCTTTTAAGCTGCATCAGTAAAATGGATAAGTATTAAAGCTGTAGGGACGATACGATGAGAAAAAAATATACTTTTCCTTTTTACGACTCATTGCAACTGTAATAAATTTTTGTAGTTTTTGTTTCACCTCTGTCTTTTTGCAACTGTAATAAATTTTTGTAGTTTTTGTTTCACCTCTGTCTTTTTGGCTAGACAATTAGCTCCAAGAGGGTAGGAACAGTGCTCCTGTTTGCTAGCTGCAATCTCAGTACCTGGTATTTAGTGTGCTGGAAGAAAGTGAGCAATACCTAAAAGTCCCCAATGAAAGAAAGCATGCCACAAGAATTTTATACCAGCCAACTTTAGAGGCAAACATGTACTTGTTGAATGCATGATTACATGAATGAATGAATCCAAGAAATGTGACCCTCAGAGGGCCCAATATATAGTGATATGTTCTTGAATATCAGTCACTGTTATAAATCATGTGCTTCCAAACTGCAGCTGGGGATTTCTTCTCTATGCAGATGAAGTTCAGTTCCTTATTCCATTTGACTCAAATTCAACTGAGTCACTGTGAACAAGACTCAGTGTCAAAATACTGCAAATCAATACAGTCCAACCAAACGGGGCTCCAAAATGTCCCTCCGCTCTCCTGCAGTAAATGCACTTTTCTTGCTGTCTAAGCCACGGTATGGGTGTATGTGCATATGGGTGTGTGGGTGTGCACAACATACATGTGGTGGGGGAGGCAGGGACCGCAAACTCAATTTTCTGGAGAGCTCTGGCTGCAGCGCATAGTCTGACCCTACATTCAGAACTGGCATTATCAGTGCCCTAAGGCACTCTGGAGGACCTGACAGAAGACTCCCACCCAAAGGCCGGGAGACATAGATGCCAAGTCATTTTCCTCTCAAGTGGAACTCTGCTTTACTAATAGAAAGGATTTTTTCCTCTCCAAATAACGTAGGCTTTGTGAGAGGTGCTAGACAGTGACTGTGGAGTTAAAGTTTTGATTTATCCTTATCCCAGGGGTCAGTGGAGATGGGAGTTACACAAATGTCCATGCACCGCAGGGGTGCAGGTTTCCCTGAGGACCCTTGGGTCTTGCTCCAACAAGGAGAGGTCATTATTGAATTCAGCTGGCAGTTCTCCATGCTTAAACTGTCAACATGAAGGTGCAGCTGGGGCATTTTAATTGACACGAGTATTTCTGTACGTGCAATGTCCTTCTCGCTACAAATAGGAGGTCTTGTAGAAATGGGCAAGTGCAACACAATCAATGCCCTTCAAAGAATGCTCTGGGTCTGGTGGAAGAGAAAGGCCATCTTGGCTGTGTTCCCCTCCCCTATTAATTCTCAGGGCTGAAGGTATGCACTCAAGTCCAGAAAGAAGAAAACATAGACTTAAATTGAACGGTAGCCCTTTGGCACATCTTTCTGTTCCTTACTTATTGTTCTGTCTTGTCCCACTCCTCAAAAAAAAAAAAAAAAAAAAAAAAAAAAGCACCCGGAGACAGAGAGCTGTGTTTCTGCCAACTTAAAAGATGCATTCACATTTCACATTTCTGGGCAGTAAAAGAAATACTATCTACTTACCCTAGCCCTCCAGACATTTACAACTCATGCTGATGATTTAGATCCCTTTCACTAAGGTTCTCCCTATATGATGTTTTGTTGTTGCTGAGGCAGAGATGTGAAGAAACAGGAATTGTTTAAAACAGAGGTCTACAAACTATGGCCCGAGGGCAGACATATAAAGAAATTGGAATTGTTTAGAACAGGAGTTTGCAAACTATGGCCTGCGGGCCAAATCCAGCCCACTGCCCATTTTTTTTGTAAATGAGGTTTATTGAACAAAACCACTTCTATATATTTGCATATTGCCCATGGCTGATTTCCAGAGTAGTTGTGAGAGAGACTGTATGACCTGCAAAGCCTAAAATATTTACTTCCTGACCCTTTAGAGAAACAGATTGTCAACCTCTGCTTTAGCAAGCGTGAGCATCCCCAAAGTCACGGGCTCTACATAGTTTAAGTGAAAGACCATGTGAAAAATGCCTTGAGGTACAAGCTTGTTTGTTTGTTTGAAGTGTGTGTGGCTAGTTTGATCAGGTCCCCTGAGATGTTTTTTTTCAACTAAGTCAATTGATTTCATCAACACCCTGAACTTGAAAATGGCAACAGGTGGAGAGAAACTGTCATCTGGGCAGTGGAGTTTAAACACCACACATGTTTCTTGGTGACAGGGCATGGAATGGTTCAAACACAGTATGACAGGGAAGGCTAGGGGGTGGGGATGCAAGGAGAGGGAGCAGGAGAGAAAATGAATACACTCAAAATCCCCTGCTACTCCAAGTGTCATCTGCAGACTAGCAGCAATGGCATTTCCTGAAACCTGGTTAGAATTTCAGACTCTCAGGCCCTAACCAGACTTGCAGAATCCGAATCTGCATTTGCACAAGATCCCCTGGTGATTCCTGTGCCCATGAGAGTTAGAAGAACACTATTCAAGTTGACAGAGTTCCCAGGACAATTTTCTTTGCAACTAAAAGTGCTTCTTCTCCAGGAAACCAGGCCCTTGTACCTGCAGAGACTCCAATTCAGGCTTCTCAACGTCAGTACTATCAACATCTTAGGTCTGATAATTCTTTGTCATAGGGGCTGTCCTGTGCATTGTAGAATGTTTAGGAACATCTCTGGCCTCCACCCAGTAGATCCCAGTAGTAACCCTCCTCTGGTTGTACAATCCAAAATGCCTCCAGACACTGCCAAATGTCCCTGGGGGTAAGACTGCCCCACTTGAGAACCACTGCTCTAACAGACGTAGTCTTGGAGCTGCAGCTTGAAAACAGCTCAGGTGAACCCTATTCCTGCCCATCTCACAGTGGCCCTGGGTGAAACCTGCTTCACCCCATCTGCACATACGAGCCTGATCCCTACAGGGGTTGACGCTCCCCCTTTCTAGAGAAAGATGAACACGCTCCACTAGGTTGGGTGTGGCATGTCTCCAAAATCGGGGAACTGCCAAGTTGTTTTCTCTCTAAACTCTTCTCAGCAAACTCACCTGTCTATCCTTTAGTGGGCTCAAGAGTTCTCTGGGGTTCAGGCCTCCACTGTGTTCTTTCCCTCGCCCATCTGAACCTTCTGAAACCCTGAGTCCTTGATGCATTTTTCTTACTTTCTTACTCTGGTCACTGGCCTGTGTAGTGGGTCCCAAGTGAGCAGCAGGTCATTGTTGGCTCGCAGTTACACGTCTGCCATCTGCTTCTGTGGTACCAGGGAAAGTGCTGGCAGACGGTGGAATAATTTCCTCTGGCAGCTGCTGCAGGGGGTGGGGGTGGGGGATGGGGAGTGTGTGTGTTCTTCAGACTTCACACCCCCGCCCCCCAGCCTTGGCCTGCCTCCCCAGCTCAGGGGAGGGCGGTCTCCCCCTCCCTGACCACTCTGGGAGACTGGCCCAAACTTAAGAACAGCCTCTTTACAACCAGCTGGCCCCAAAGAGGGTCATGACTGATTTTGGTTTTCCCAACAATAGAGGCTTTGTTTATTTTTAGCAGCACTCATTCTAGGGACTTGCCTTTGAACCAGAGCAGTTGCAAGGTGTCAAGTGTTACAATAGGACTAAAATCTCTTCTCTACAGACCCAGGACACTTACAAGGACAAGCCTGACCAAAGCTCAGGTTTAGACTGGAGGTTTTCTACCTTCTATCCCCTGACTTGCTCATCCTACTAACTTCCTGATAAGCCGGTCGGCCTATAAAGAGGGACTAGTAAAAGTGAAGGAGGAAACCAAGAAAGGACATCTTTTGGGAACATGTGGAGTTAATTTTTAACTTCTGCTACTCAGCTCTGTGGGGTATTCTGGTTGTGTTGCCACAAAACCTATTTCTAATTGAAATGATGTGCAAAAAATTCAAACCAGTTGAAGATTGTTTGCCGGAGTTTGCTCTGGGCTTACACTGACCCAGGCTCGTTTCTAGAATCCATTAGCCCAAGTCAACAGGCAGACCACACTGGAGTATTTGCTCAGGAAACACTTGACTACACAGTGCAGAAGCTAAATAACTCCCTCATGGTAGAAAGTGGGCAATTAAGGACCCAGAGACCCATTTAGTTTCTTCAAAGATTTTTGACAAAGCCCTGCCATTATCAGGCACTGTGAGTACAACTGTGAACCAGGCCCTTTAACACCTCACAAGGATATTACACTGTACAGAGAAAATATAACTAAATCAGCATAGCAATACCACCATTACAAGTAACAATCACTAGGCAGGGAATGAAACGAATGCTCTGATAGGGAATAAAAGATTGGACCTACTTAAGCAGTGTTGGCAAAGAACAGGCTGGCGATAATGAGACCTCCAGGATGAGAAGGAGCCAGCCAAGCCAAGGGCAGGGAAGAGCATTCTAGGTGGAGCCAGCAAGAACATTTTGTACCAGAGAAAGCTTCACGTGCTCTAAGAAGTGGCAGAAGGGCACAGTGACTGCAGCACTGTAAACAAGGACAGTAGCAGGGACGAGGCTGGGGAGGTAGACAGGAGCCAGGAGGAGTCCTTCCTAGGCCTCTCTGAGTTTTGAGGTTGCCCTTCATGGGCTGCGGGTGAAATTAATAAAAGCCTCTGAGAGGCAGCACAGGGGAGTGGTGAAGTGCGTTGGCCTTGGAGTTCACCTTCCACTCTGTCCCTTAGAGCTGTGCCTCCTCAGGCCAGACCCTGGGCTGCTCTGTGCCTCAGTCCCCTCATCTGTGAAATGACAGTAATCGTGCAATCTAAAGGCAAAGGTATTAAGGGTGAACACACAGAGTGGTTAGTGCTGGCCCAGTGACATCAGATGAAATGTACAATCTTCTTGTCCTTCACCCCTTATGTGTCACTTTTAAAGCATTTTTACGCATGTTGTCATATATGAAATTGCTAGGCACTGTTATGCCCTTCTTTCCAGTGGGTAGTAGAGTTGGGCTCAAGGTCACACAGCAGCTACTTCAGAACTCTGCTCTCTGCCTTTTATTATTGTGATAGAAAGAGTAAGAAGAACGTGGCCAGGGTGCTAGCAGTCAGAGATGGGAGCGACAGGAGGCAGAGATCCTCTGACACAACCCAGCTTCTAACCAGCGGCAGCAATTAAAAAAAAAATTCCTTCTCATTAATGTATAGTTTTCTCTTGCTTAAATATGAGTTACTGCTCCAGGTAATGGCATGGGTGAATCTCACAAATATAAGTGAAAGATGCCAGACATAAAAAATATGTATGGTATGATTCCATTTATATAAAATTAAAAACTACCCCAAACCAATCCATGCTGTTAAATGTCAGAAGAGTGCTCGTTTTGGAGAGGAGGGGGACAGTGAGAGAGAGGGGACACGAGGGAGTTTCTGGGGCACTGATCATGGTCTACTGCTTGACCTGGGACATGGTACTATGAGTGTAATAATTCACTGAGCTGCAACTTATTTTTTTTTTTTCCTTTTTTTTTGTCTTTTTTTTTTTTCGTGTCCGGCAACGGATCGCAACCCTCAGTGTCGCGCCTTCCTTTTTTTTTCATGTCCGGCAACGGATCGCAACCCTCAGTGTCGCGCCTGTACCGGACCGGGACTGGCAACGGGATCGCACCCCTCGGTGCCGCGCCCGCACCTTGCTCAGCCAATGAGCGGGAACCGGTCTGTATGTGGGATCCGAACCCTCGGCGGGAGCGCCGCCGTGCTCCCAAGCGGCGCACTGTAGCAGTGCGCCACCGGGCCGGCCCCCTGAGCTGCAACTTATGGTTTAGGCATATTTCTGTTTGTTATCCATCTATAAAGTGTTTATTAAAAATTACCACCAAGAAAGGCAAGAATGTACTCATAATGATTTAAAATGTGAATATGCATAACTTATCACCAACCACTGCAACATACCAGCCCGTTGTTGGTCCACAGACCACATTTGGAACAGCAAGGGTCTGGATGCTTTCCTTTATGTCATGAGTTTGGAAAGAGAGCCTGGGAGCCCTTGTGTGTCATAATATATCCAGGAAGGTGTATACCACAGACCAACAAGGGGGCTGTATCTGAGCATGTAACGCTCCCAGGCTTCTGGCAAGGGAAGCTCCAAAACAGTGAGAGAAAGCGTCGCCTTGCTCTATCTGTATTTTCCTCTGTATTTTCTATCTGTATTTCCAGAGTGAAGCTGCCACCAAGCCACAATCCCTCCTTTGCCATGAGACCAACAAAGTCAAGACTGGGTTCTTGGAGAGCAGAAAGACGTCGAACTAGGCCATGGAAACTTCCTTCCCTGCTCTTGGTCTCCGCTCCTAGTCTTAGCCAGCCGTGCCCTCGCCTGCTTCCTGAAGCAGCTGGGGCTTGGCTAGGCTCACCCTCTGTACAGATGGAATAAGCAGCTGCTTACCTGGTGGGAGCTGAGAGCCTGGAGGGGCCTCAAGGGCCCTCAAATCTCTCTCCTCCCACCTTGCAAACCTCCACACTGATTCAGCATGTGAGTTAAGGAAGCCTTTCTAAAGTATCCTCTGGATTATGCAAAAAAAGGCTTGTGTTGGCAATTTTACTTTGGGAATTTCTACAGGACTTCTCAAGTACTGGCTCAAATGCAGTAGGAATCTTTGGAAAGAAGATAGAAAATGGACTGTTTTCCATACTTTGAAAACAGAACCCCTTCCTCACCCTGCTTAACCCTGACACCAGTATTTTGGAAAATACTGATTTACCAGCATTGGTTCCTGTTAAAATTCAAACATCTGCTTATAATTTCTGTCCCAGTTACTGTAACTGCACTGCGCCAAGCTAAATTGAAGACTAAGGCAAAAGGAAAAATCGATAAAACAAATCCAGTTTTTATTTACAAATGAAATATTTTGTCAATCATGGATTTTTTTTTGCATGAATTTTGATTCTTAAAATATTGCATTAAAATATTCCCTATCTTGATCAGATAAAACAAATCCAGTTTTTATTTACAAATGAAATATGTTGTCAATCATGGATTTTTTTTTTGCATGAATTTTGATTCTTAAAATATTGCATTAAAATATTCCCTATCTTGATCACAGAGTTTTTTGGCATGCCTTTAAACTATGTAGCCCCGGGGGGAGCCTCACTTGCCTCCCCCTGGTCGGAAAGATCCCTCTCCCTTCACCTTAGTCCAACCTTTGATTTTCATTTGTGAAATTCCATGTGCTTTATATTTACAATAAAGTGTGCTTACTAGGGTAGTGGAAAAAGTGACTGGCTTGGAAAGCAGGACATTCTGCTGCAAAATACCAGTGAGATCCTGAATAAATCAATTCTCCCTCTGAGCTTTGGCTTCCTCTACTGGGGGATCTCTAAGCTTTTCCCAGCTGAGAGTCTGTGATTTTGATTCCACAAGTAAGCCAGCTCTTACCTGTTACCAGATCAGTATGGATTAGTGGTATCTTTGCAGAGCATGATCCCTGAGGGAATGGCATCTGCAGAGTAAGTTTTGATAAAGGGGTGAAAGGAGAATTATGGGGGTTCTGCCAGAGAGGTCAGAATTGAAAACATGTAGGAGGTTCCTAGACAATCAGCAAACATTTTGGGGGGAGTGGAGTAGAGGACTGAAAGCAAAGAAGAGAGAAAGAGAAGCCAGCCTATCACCAGATCTCAAGTGGATGTGGAACCTGCTCGTCTGCACTTTGCTCTCCAAAATTCATGCCCAAAGGCCAAGGCTCAGGGTGTAGTCTTGGCAGCTCCTGTATGTCAGAATCACCTGGGGTGCTCGTTCAAATGCAGGCCTGTCCCAGACCTACTGAATCAGAACTTCTGGGAGCTGGGCTCAAGAATCTGCATTTTCAACAAGTTCTTCAATTTTGATGCTTTTAGAGATCCAAAACCACTGCTTTGAAGTCATGTGGATGTGGATAAATAATCAGGTCCCCAGCACCAGCTCCGCTCACTTACTTGTGGGTGACCTTGGAATTCAGAGTCTGAAAAGCTGCCCCTTATGTAACTCTGCTTCACCAGTGCCAAGCAAGGTGTGAGGATTCTGTGACCTGCCAAGCCCTGGGTCTCTGTCAGATCCAGGATTTCTAGGACAATCTGTGTTACTCCTTCTGCCAGATCTTGGCTGGTGAAGACTGATGACTTAATTCCCCAGCTCCTGTCACTACGTGTGGTCCCTGGGCCAACCCAGTCAGGGTGGATGGCGACCCAGCTTCCCTGGAACCTGTTCAGATGGCTGGCACCCAAGAAACCCAGCAGGATGCTAGAGGCATGGTAGAGAGAGAGGGACTTCGCTGGGTCTGCCTCCAACTCCTGGGCCATCAGAGCTGTTCTGTGCTCTGTAAGTACTTAAACCCCCAAAATATCAGAGCATGTGAGTGATCACTGTGGGCATGCTGTACAGCCCCCGTCCCTAAGCAGAATTTGGTTTTGTCAAGCACCAACTCAGAGCCCCTACTCTTTGGATGGGAGTGTAATTGGCCCAGCCTTTTGGAGGACAATTTGGTCTTTTCTATATAAAGTTACAACATGTATACCCTTGATCCAGTAATCCTATTTCTAGGAATTTATGCTATGAAACGATCTGAACAAGCACAAAAATACAAGTAAAGGTGAACAAAGTATACTGTTAAATGAAAAAACAAATTGCAAGATATTATGGTGATTCTTTTTTAAAAAAACTTATATTACTATCTGTGTACACCCAGAGACAAATACCAAAGGAATAGTTTGTGGGGGAAGGGAAATTATGGGACAATTTCAACTGATACAGTATATATTTCTGTAGCCTTGTAATTTTTTAAAAATGATTTTTGTTTGTTTTAGAGAAAACAATAAAATTACATTTAAAAAGCTTGGAGGCCCACCCCTTTTCTCCTTGACCTAGTTCTCAAGAGAACTGGAAGCCTTCTCTGGGGCTGACACTGAATCTGGGAAAAGGATGTTTAGCACAAGGTCTATCATTTCTGGAATACCGTGAGGTGCCACAAAGAAAATAAATTCCTCCCCAAATCTTGTGCTAAGTTATTCAAAACTGAAAATACCTGAAGCTCATGGGGAGGTTATGAGAAACCAGGGCAGGTGGTTTCAGATCTGGTAGGCATTCCAAGCCATCCCATCTCTGCCCACAGCTCTACCTCAAAGCTCTGAACCCAAAGGAAGGCCCCGCTACCTCTGCAGCAGGCCGTAAGCAGGAGCCGTGAGGACGTTTACTTGTGGTCACCGCTGTTGGCCAAACAACACAATTCAATGATGCTTACTGCAGAGGCTAAGGGTTCTGGAGCAGGCTGCCTCTCATTAGCCATGTGATCTCGGGCAGATTTTTTAACTGTCTTAGCCTCTGTTTTATCCTCTGCAAAATGGGGGCTCATAAGTTCAACGAATAGTTCATGAAGACCTACCGGGTGTCAGATTTACCAAATGCCTAGGTACGTGTCAGACAGTGCTCCAGCTGCTGGAGCAACAACAGTGAAACAAAAGCAGATGAATGTCCCTGCCCTGGAGAAGCTTGCATCCCAGCAGGGGAGAGAGACAATAAACAAAGTAAGTAAATATAGTTGTTCCTCAGTATCTGTATGGGGATTGGTTCCAGAACTTCTTGTGGATATCGAAACCCACAGATGCTCAAGTCCGTGATATAAAATGGGCTAGTATTTGCATATAACCTACGCGTACCCTCCCATAAACTTTAAATTATCTCCAGACTACTTATAATACCTAATACAATGTAGATCCTATGTAAACAGATGTTATGCTGTATTATGTAGGTAATAATGATGAGAGAAAGGTCTGTACATGTTCAGTACAGGCACGATTTTTTTAAAAAAATATTTTCAGTCGTGGTAGGTTGAATCTACAAACGTGAACTGACTGTATACACTAAGTCTAATGGTGCTAAGCGTTATAGAGAAAACATGGCAGGGAAGAGGTCAGAGGAGCAGCTTGCAGGGGATTGCATTAGAGAATAGGAACCCACCCTTACACAGGAGATAACCCACAACATAATGCCCTAGGGATAGCCCCCATCCCATCGTAACTACCCAATAACTAATGCCATCGCTACCACTACTACTGGTACCACCACCGTTGTTCACACATACTCCCTGACCCTTCAGCCAAGGCCGTCCTCTGTAAGTTTTTCTTCATTGGTATTTAACAAGAGGTACTACTGTGCATATTTTCCATGGGCAAGGCATGGTGCTGAGCAATTTTACATACCCAACCTCATTTGATGCTTACAACCCCCCTAAAAGTGAGTCTTGTTACTCGTTCTTCAAGAGAGGAATCTGAGGCTCAGAGAGGTTGGGGGCCACCCAGATCACACAGGGCATATTCAAATCCTGTTAGCCTAACCAAAGGCTGAAGCTCTCAGCTGCAGAACTCTCCTGCCTCCCAGGCCCCAAAGCAGGATTGTACCAAGCACCCAGCTCACAGCAGCCTGTGCCCTTCCTGGGGAGCTGAGTTGCCAGTCTGTGGTGCCATCTGGCTCCTCTTCCTGCTTGTTGAGCTACGCCAGGCCTTGGTGCAAACCTGGAATCCTGACCTGTTTTCTCTTTCTTGGTCCCATTTTGTGATTTTGGGTCTCCCAACCAAACAGGCTCAGCTGCCTGTCTTTGAGTTCTCCTACACGAAGAGGCACCAGGCATGGAATAAACTGGCACCTCAACAAGGGAATGGGGGTCGAGTGGGATAGATTAAGTGAACAGATGAGGTCAAGTAGCCAGATGCTTTCCTCATGTTTTATATGATTAAAAGAGTTCTGTTTCTTTTCTTTCCACTGCCCTTTCCAGCAGGTGGGACTGCTCCCAGGACAGAGTTCCCAGCCTTAAAGCAAGGAGGTGGCATTGGTGGTGGGAGAGGAGCAGTAGGAGGAGAAAAACCACTCCAGGGGCAGGAAGGGCTGGTGTGATCTGACAGCACCCACCTGCTTTACCCACACCTAGAGCAACTCAATTCCTGCAGCTGGTGGTGGTGGGAGAGGAGCAGTAGGAGGAGAAAAACCACTCCAGGGGCAGGAAGGGCTGGCGTGATCTGACAGCACCCACCTGCTTTACCCACACCTAGAGCAACTCAATTCCTGCAGCTGGTGCAGCATGGAACTAAACTTCTCCACAGGCAAAAAGAAACTTCTGAAAACAGATTCAGTGTTTGCTGCTAACACAATATAGTGATCTTGATAATGTCCAAACCAGGGATTCTCAAAGTGGGGAGTGGAATGACTGTGTTTCTTCTGACCGGGGGAGAATTGTAGAGTAAGGGGAGGGCACGGGCACTTTAAAAAGCATGTTCAATATTACAATACTATGTTATATTTTGAAAGAAAAAAAATAATCATTATTTTCACAATACAAATCCCTCCAGAAAGGTAGCTTAGTAGTTTAGGGGGCTATGGCAGGGTTTTTCAACCTGGGCACTACTGACATTTGGGCTGGTTAATTCTTTGCTGTGGGGCTGCCTATGGCAGGGTTTTTCAACCTGGGCACTACTGACATTTGGGCTGGTTAATTCTTTGCTGTGGGGCTGCCCTGCACACGTTAGGATGTTTATCAGCAGCCCTGGCCTCTGCCCACTAGATGCCAGTAGCAAGCTACCCTGTCTTGTGACAACCAATATGTCTCCTGACATAGTCAAATGTTTCCTGGGGGGTAAAATCACCATGGTTGAGAACCATGGGGTTAAGTGTTGGGACTCCTGGTTTGAACCACTTGCCGAGTTGTGATCCTGAACATGTTACTCAGCACCTCCATGTCTTGGTTTCCTTATCTGTAAAATGGAAATAATGTGATATGTATGCCTTACAGCATCATTATAAAGATTAACCAAGATAATTATACCTTAGTAGTTAACACTGTGTTCCACATAAAAGGCTTCACAGCTGTGAGCTCTATTTATGACAGTAGATCTTTGTTGCCTTGGGGATGGACAGAGGATAGTCTCTGGACGAGAGAGTGGGAGTGCAGAGAATCAGGAACTTGGGAGGGACGGGGGTGTGTGCATCTCATGTTTAGTTTGTTAAAAAGAAAGCATGCCTCATTTTAAAAAAAAGGCTTGAGAAACCCTCATCCGAACCACTGCTGTCGAAAGCAGAACTGCACAGGATCTTGCTCCTACTAGAGCGACAGAAGGTGACAAGCAGAAGGAAGAATGGGGCGGGGGGAACCATCCAGCTGGGGAGGCTAATCTTGCCAGGGCAGCTGCCAAAGTTGTTTGGGTGGAGCGACTGGCTGCTGGGGGTGCCACATGGGCTGGACAGCCTTAAGGAAGGGAAGCAAACAATGAAGAGGGAGACATGATTTTTCGAGGTGCCTGTGGCAGTCAGCAGACCCAGCCCAATTTGATTTCATCTGCTGATGTCTCTGGAGAACCCTTCCCATCAGAGAACGACTTCAGCTTTGTGTCAAGCCAAGACTAATGAATGGCTGATGTCACCAAGAGCTCCCTCCTTCTTCGAGAGCTTTTATTTTATGGAGGGAAATACAGATTAGTGGCTGAAAGTGTAGACTGGCCCAACTGCTTTAATCCCCATGCACCTATTCACTAGCTGTGTGACCCTAAACACTTTGACCCTTCATTCCCTCATCTCCAAGATGGAGATAATTACTATCATTGTGGTGGTTGTTTATTTTAGTTTATTTGACTTTGCCACTTCAGTCCTTACCTATAATAACATCAAAATCTGGGTGTGTTGACAGTATTCCATATCTTTGTTGATGATAAAAACAATAAATGTTTTTGAGTGTTTACTGTGACCTATGCATTGTATTAAGTGTTTTCTCATTTAACCCTATGAAAATTTTTATAGGTGAGGAAATTCAGGCTCAAAGAATTTAGATAACTTGCCCAAGGTCATAGAGCTGGTAAAGGACAGAGCCGAGGGTTGAACAGGGTCTACCTGACTCTCAGGACCATCACCTTAATGGCAATGTAATGCTGTACCCTTTGCAATTTCATGCTTTAGGTAGGATTTGGTAGAGCAAAGGTGTTACTAGAGAGCATTTTGTATGCTCATAAGTGAGCTCCCTCCACTAAGAATGTGTGCTAATTCAGAGAGAACCAAAGTAGGGTGTTAGAAGCAGAACTACCCACAAATTATCCCAGAAGCTAGAAACATAGGCACCTGATGGAGACTGTGGATTTGCTTTGATACGGTGGTTCTCAATCTTGTCTGCCTGGTAGAACTATAGGGGAGTTTAAAAATAGTCCCTGGCTCAGGCTAAACACCAGACCAGTTAAATTGGAATCTTGGGGGTGGGATCCAGGCATTGGTATATATATTTTTAAATTCCCCAAATGATTCCATGTATGGCCAAGATTGAGAACCAGTGCCTGAATATTTTAGCATCTACCTTACATCTTTCTAGTGGGTGCCCAATCAAACTCTCTCTTAAAAGAAATGGAGAAGACCTGGTGACTCTTTAGAGTAAGAGTTAAGCATTCACTCTAAGTCTTTTGAGGCTGAGGTAGGAATTCTCTTGTGACATTGGCTCCCTTTCTCATGTTAACCAGAACAGAGCAGATGGCAACCATGGGCCTCAGACAGGTGATGGTTCTGGAGATCTGTCAGGTCGAGCTTTTGTCACCAGTCCCTGAATTTGCCCTCGACTGTCAACTCCATTGGTCTCATCTCCTGTTTCATCACAAGTGATGAGATTCTAGGATGATAATGTCTTATTATGATTTCCCCCCAATAATGTAAAATCTTCTTGCTGAACGTTTGGACCTCAACCTTAGGAAAGAATTTGGAGGAAAGGTGGAAGGATCCAGACCTTTGAAAGAAAGGTGACTTTTGTGACTAAGGCAACATCCATCTGGGAAAAAGGACAACTGCTCAGTGTTCCTTCTTAGGTACCAATGGATATATTCAAAGAGTCCTGGAGTTGGACTGCCATAGCCAATACTGGTCAATTTGTGCAAGAAAAATAAGGAAATTTGTGAATCATACTTCTGTTTAGCCATATATCTTCAAGGCTTACTGTTTACTTAAGGAAAGCCTTTTGCTTTAATCAGATTTATATATTAGTTGCTTGGCTAAGGCAGGATACCTGGGATAAAATTCAAATGTACTATGTACAGTATATAAAATCCAGGATTTAACCAAGGCCGAAATCAGCCCTGAAAGGAAAAATAAGCTATAGCAATAGAAAGATCAACAGAAACAGTTCACTGGTATTTTTTTCTTCTTTCCATTTTAGATGGCAAGTTCTCTGCCTTCTTACTTCCCAATACACATATTTCTGACCTACTACTTTTTGTAGACTTGAATTTCCATTCTCAAGCCCTTGTGCATGTCGTCTGACTTTTTCTACTTTAAGACACCCCACTAAAAAAGGGGACCAGGGCAGTGCTCTCAGAGGGATACCAGCAGGCTGAATTTGAGCCAGTGATAAAATGTGAGTGTTTCACCACTCCAAATATAGCTCATTACACTGGCCTCCTTTAAGCTCCTGGGACTGGGCAAGTTCTCTCTTGCCTCAGGGCCTTTGCATACAACTCCCCTTTTCCTTTGGAGGCCAAGTCCTTCTTATCCAAGTCTCAGCTTACACATCACTTCACCTTGACCATCCTTTTTATGTAGGTAATCCTCAATATTCTCTATTCTCTTCCCGTTCATTTCTTTCTTTGCATGTATCACAATGTGTCCTTCTCTGTGTGTTTGTATATTCCCTGCTAGACTATAAACCATTCTCCACCCTGCTCTGCCCTAAAAGCTGCATCACAGGCTCTCTCGATCTCTGGTTTCTAGTTGGGTTTGACCACTGGGAGATTAGAGGGCAGAGGTGAGAGAGATCAACGTATTTATTGCTCTGGCTCATTTCTTCCAGGCTGCAGCTTGGCTACATCTCTACCCCTAAGGCCTTAGTTCCTATCCAGTGGCCTCTCCCTCGTCAGACTTTCTTTAATTACCCCTTGAGTGTGCCATCTGTTTCCTGCTGGGGCCCTGATCCACACAGGGACTGGGTCTGATTTATTCACCAGTGCGTACTTGGCAACTAGCAGAGTGCTTGACACATGGTAGGCACTCAATAAATATCTGTTGAATAAATGAATATAAAACAATTCAGAATCAAGATTTTAAAGATATCTTTCTTATTCTTTTTGTTTCCAAAAAAAATCTTGTATCCAACTCTGGTATAGAAAACAGATAAAACAGAGTTGTTGGGACTGAGGGTAGGTGGGTGGGACTGACCCACCAGCACAGCTACCTCTAGACACCCAGCATATGACAGACATATTTTCGGGAGATGCTGTGTGGAAGGATGCACCATTGCATGTAGTTTCTTCACTTGAGGTACAAAATATTAGGGGCTGGGTTGAGAGTGAATGATACAACTCGATGCTCCCCGAGGACTTTGAGTTCAGCTGCTGCAAAACAATGAGGGTAGGGGTGGGAATGGGGATGGGGCTCTATGAACCCACTAAGAGGGTTTAAAATCCTCCTTTTGCAGCTCTCCTGGGGCTCAGAGGAGAGCTGGAATAAAATATGTTCTTGGATCTGAGAAGTTCCATCCAATATTGTCAGATAAAGGTGTGTCAGCCGGATGCCCCTACCCCTAAATGCCCCACAATAAACAACTTCACAGGGAAGAAAGTAACAGAGGAAATCATCTGCTTCTTGGGCATTCCTAACTCCTGAGTAGAAAGAGAGTCACACAGGGTGATATCCAGGTGACAGCCTGGCCATCTATGGGTCATGGTTCACTTAGGTTTGGGGAGACTTGGGTTCCATCAAAAGGAGCTTGATGAGATGCACAAGCCAGGCTGGAACTCCTCTCCCAGCAGAGGGGCCAGAGCTTGAAACTCATCCACAGCCAAGGGCCTGGCTTGGCTTGTTTCTGATGCTGATAATGATCACACTGGAAATCTTCCATTGTTGTCCTGTCCCCATTGTCTTCCCCTCTTGGCCCAAAGCTGGGCCAGTTTCTCATCCACAGAGGCAGAGAACAAATTAACTTCCCTAAGCTGTGGCAAATGGGAATTCTCTGAGAAGTTAATTGATACTGGGGGGAGAAGGAACCTGAGCAGGAAGCTGAGCTCAAGAGCTGACTCGGGGAGGCTGGGCTCCATTAGTGTTAGTAGGCATTACACAGGCATAATTAGGCCACAGATTCTGGTAGCCTCTTTGCGCTCAGACAGGTTGGAAATCAGATTCAGGGAGAAAGGGCTCATCTTTCCGGCTGTAAGCATTCCAAGCATTCCTGAAAATCCAAGCGAGAAAGAGCTCCCCAGTTGTGGGGTCTGCACAGGTGGGTCTGGATCACTGACATCTACAGAATTGCCAAACCTCATACTCATTAAGCATTCCTGAAAATCCAAGCAAGAAAGAGCTCCCCAGTTGTGGGGGTCTGCACAGGTGGGTCTGGATCACTGACATCTACAGAATTGCCAAACCTCATACTCATCCGTTGATTCCAGCCCTTACCTTCTATCCCTTTCTATTATATTGATTCCTGAGTTCCATTCAATCTTCTTTCTCCCTGATCCATAAGCAATGGGCTGAGACAGAGTTAAGAGAAGGTGGAAGGAGGTTGACACTCTGGGGTACCTAATAATAAGAGTAATAATAACTCTCAAATATTGAGTGTGCCATGTGCCAAGCAGGCAACGAAGAGCTTCATGCACATCACCCCATGGGGCAGAACTGCACTTACTTGGGAAGCTCAGGGATGAGAGATTCAGGCCACTTGACGGAGGTCACATGGCTAGAGAACTGGTGAGATTCCAACCAGGTCAGTTTGATCCTTCATCTGTCCTGTCCCCATTGTCTTCCCCTCTTGGCCCAAAGCTGGGCCAGTTTCTCATCCACAGAGGCAGAGAACAAATTAACTTCCCTAAGCTGTGGCAAATGGGAATTCTCTGAGAAGTTAATTGATACTGGGGGGAGAAGGAACCTGAGCAGGAAGCTGAGCTCAAGAGCTGACTCGGGGAGGCTGGGCTCCATTAGTGTTAGTAGGCATTACACAGGCATAATTAGGCCACAGATTCTGGTAGCCTCTTTGCGCTCAGACAGGTTGGAAATCAGATTCAGGGAGAAAGGGCTCATCTTTCCGGCTGTAAGCATTCCTGAAAATCCAAGCAAGAAAGAGCTCCCCAGTTGTGGGGGTCTGCACAGGTGGGTCTGGATCACTGACATCTACAGAATTGCCAAACCTCATACTCATCCGTTGATTCCAGCCCTTACCTTCTATCCCTTTCTATTATATTGATTCCTGAGTTCCATTCAATCTTCTTTCTCCCTGATCCATAAGCAATGGGCTGAGACAGAGTTAAGAGAAGGTGGAAGGAGGTTGACACTCTGGGGTACCTAATAATAAGAGTAATAATAACTCTCAAATATTGAGTGTGCCATGTGCCAAGCAGGCAACGAAGAGCTTCATGCACATCACCCCATGGGGCAGAACTGCACTTACTTGGGAAGCTCAGGGATGAGAGATTCAGGCCACTTGACGGAGGTCACATGGCTAGAGAACTGGTGAGATTCCAACCAGGTCAGTTTGATCCTTCATCACCAACCCCAAATGTGTGCTACACTGAGGGTCAGACCAAGAAGCCATAGGGCTCTTTCAGCCGTTGAGGGGCTCTGACATGCCCAGCTGGGGAGGCCCCTTCACATCACATCATGTCCTCCTCAGATTCGATTCAGAATCTAAGATTCAGACTTTGATGGGGACTGATGATTTCCAGTGGAATCCCCTGTGTCTAGGTCAGGCTTTCTCGATCTTGACACTACTGGCTTACAGACCAGACAATTATTTGTTTGTTGGTGTGTGTGTGTGTTGCTCTGTGCATTGTAGGATGTTTAGTACTTCTGGCCGCGCTTCCCAAGTGGTGCACTGTAGCAGTGCGCCACCGGGCTGGCCCAAGCAAGAGCTATTTGATGTCAGGTCCATCTTCAGAGTTTTTGAGAAGAAGCATAGTCTAATTTTTCTTTTATCTCAACAGAAGGCTGGCCTCAGGGCTAAGAGAAGATGCAAAGGGGTATGGTAGGAGAGATGCAAGTTCTAACCATGGGTGAGCTGGTAAGGATCTGGGTTTAACTCAGTGGTTCTCAAACTTAGTGGCCTCTGAGTTCTCTGCAGGCACATGTTAAAAACGCTGGTTTCTCAGCCTGAGCCCTGAGAGATTCTGTTTGTGGGTCTGGGATAAGGACCAAGAATCTGCATAACTGACAAGCATCTCAGATGAATATAATGTAGGTGATCCATGTATTACTCTAATTGATGGAGTGGATAGTTGACTATTTACCTGAAGAAATACATTCCTCAAATCTAGGTCTAGATTTCTGTACTAGGAAGTGGGGTTTTCAACCACATTAGTTTTCCACCATTCTGGGAGGCACTTCACATATGGGCAGAGGACAGGGGTTTAAGACATGATGTCAATGCAGAATCATTGACAGGCCTCATACCAGCAGCAGAACACTGTGGAGGAAACACTATAGATGCTTTTCCAAGTGGCCAAGTTGGAAGGTCAAGGATCTGGCTAGCTCGAGACAAGATGTTTAGAAGTTTTGCTTATGTTTATAAGGAAAGGGAGGGTCAAAAAAGTATTTTGTTGTCGGAAGTCAAAGGAAATGAAGATTTAAATACAAATCATTTTGAAAACTGCCTGAATGTCCAATTCTGGAGGTATGGTAACATCCATTTAACTGGTATTAATGCATTCATTAAAATGATGATTTCAACAAGGAAATGATAAATGTTTAGGTCATAGATATGCTAACCATTGTGATTAGACCATTATACAATATATGCTTGTATTGAAACAAACTGTACCCATAAACATGTACAGTGAAAAAAATAAAATTAAAAAAAATCATTGTTAGTTCACTAGAAATGCTGGCCCTATTTAGCACTGACTACCGACTCTATATGTGTGACTTTATAGACTATATGACATTATTATATATTGTGCACAAACACACATATAATTTTTTTCATTGGTTATCTTTTGAAAATGGTAAGTTTTCAAATGTAAGAAGACCTTTGTGGGTTTAACTTAGACTTCACCCTGGACTTGATAAACTTTGGCAGATATGTCCCTTAGTGGTCCCCAAATAAGATTCTACAAAACCCTTTATTAAACTGTTCCCGCTATGGCTCAGCCACTTCCATTTTCATTCCTTTTTTTGGTAAGAGTCTTTGCTTGCCTTCCTCTATGTGCCAGAGCATGTGCTCAGGCTCAAAATGATTGCTGGCCCCTGCCCTGTGCTAATCTTTACTAATCTTTGCTAACTTTACATCTATCTGCTGAGATTACCATTTGTGTAATTTTTAGAATAGAATACAAGCAATTAAATGATCTAAAAAAAAAGATGGTTAGATGGTTACAAAAGCCATGAAAATATACTAATGACAGAATGCAAATGAAGAAATTCAGGACACAAAATATTCGGTATACTTACAACCAAGTTAGGAAAATATAGTGCACCAATATATAAGGGAAAAACTTGGAAATTCACCAAAATATAAACACTAGTCAAGTGGTGAGATTTGAGGTATTTTTTCCTTACTTTTATCTTTTTTCTTAATCTTTCTCTTCTATGTTTTCCTAACTGTCCTTATTTTTTAAAAAAGTTAGGAAAACCTGACTTGCAATGCCATTTTCAAGTGGATAAGAGTTATTTCTATTGTGAGATTCCCCAATTAAAAAGTTCCAAGAGAAATTACCCATATTCTTGAAAAACTTACTCTATAAAATCTTGCACCAATCTCAAGAGCCCATCCTCTTCAACCCCTGCCACCGCCAGCCTCTACCCTGGACCTATTTTTCCAGTGTTGCCTTTTCAGTAATAAAATGAATAAAATCAGCAATCTTTTCTCTCCTGTCAGCAGCCATGGTTACTTACTTTGGGCATAGATGACTGCCCACACCCAAGGAGGTTATAAATAAGCCTCCTGAACAGTTATCAAAACCTAGGACACTGGAAAAATTTCTCTGGACCCAGAAAATGTCAGCATGACCATGACATATAGCAGGGGTGTACAGGCTGCTCTGGCTGGGCTCTGTGTCATCTGTCCACCGCTCCCCTCCTTTCTCACCTGGCTCTGAGAAGGTCCTCTGCTTCCCCACACACCAGGGAATCGACTCAGAAAGAGAAATGAGAGACATATCTTCCATGACTTTCATTCTGTTAGTTTTCATCTGGCTTCTGATCTGTGAGCCAGGGCTGATGTTCAGTGCCATGAAATGCCAAAAAGAGGGCACAGTATCCTTACAGACGACAGAGGATGTCACCCACGGGATGTGCGGAAAGGTGCTCCTTAGGCACATACTAACCTTTGAGCGACAGAGTGGGCTCCATCCAATCCACTCTTTCAAAACATCTCACTGGCCTGAAACTCCCACATTAAAATCACCATGGGGCCACACTCCAAAGACCAGAGCTTTCTCTCAAAAAATAGCTAAAATACATAATGGACATTTGATGTTAAATTCCAACAGTGGGGCTTTTGGAGAAAGGAGTCAGATCAGGTGGTCAGCTGGGATGAATGGTATACTATGGTGCAACAGCAGATGCCTTGATTTCCCTTTCAGAATCCCTCCCTCTCCATCCTCAATCCTGCAGTTCAGATGGGCTTGACCTCATTGCCTCAGTCTGGGATGGGCATGTGAGTCAGGCCTGACCAATCAGAGCAGTCATTGCCTCAGGCCACAGGGGTGAGTTTAAGAATTGTTAGGTGACCAAGTCAGGCAGATGAGACTCAATTCTGGGACTTTTGGTGACACTATTAAGAAAGAGCAATTCTTTTTCCCTTTGTCTGATGCTAACAGAGTGGCTGATGGCCAGCTTTGCTGTCCCTGGGAAGAGCCTGACTGAGAAATAGTGCCAGTGTGGAGGAAATTAGAATTCAGAGACAGAAAGAAACCAAGTCCTGATGATATCATTTGAGCCCCTGGAACTAGTATTTGTGAACTTTGCAGTTACTTGGTTAAAAACAAAAATTTTGTTCACATATTCTACTTGGAGTTGGGATTCTGATGCTTGCTAACAAAAGACTTCTGTAATACCAGTGAACAAAGACAACCCCTGTGCATTCCCTTGTGTATCACAGGCTGGCCCTGGGGCCAACAGGCAGGATGCAAGGTAAGTCTAGGTTTCCAAATTGGTAATTCCACCCTGGCTACACATCTTCCCCAGTGAAGGGAATAAACAAAAAGACACAGGCCATATAATTCACAGGCACATCTGAGGTGTCGCCACTCAAGTGATGGGTGCCTGCTGGTTGGGAGGTTTTACCCAACTATTTAAATAAAGAAATTGGGTTAGAGCATAGACATCCAAGTTATGCAGAAGAATAGGAGAAATGCTCCTTCCCCAAATTAAATCTAGACATGTTTCGCATTACAAAGATTAAAAAACATTTCAGACATTCCTGGTGAAGTGAGCTGTTCCAGTTGTTGCTTCAGATCTTTGCACTGTTGTTTTCTTGTTCTTTTCCAGTTTGCCAGCAATGCTAAAAAAATGCTGAAAAATTGCCCCATTACCCCTAGCAATCCACATGTCTAGGTGTTGCACAACTACATTTCCCTTGCCAGGGTGTGTGGGTGATGTGTGGTAAAGGCATGGACTTGCCACAACAATGCAATACTCATCACAGAAGGCAGGAAGCCCTCTCAAACTTCTCCTCCTGCTGTCTGCTTGTATCCAGGCCAGGGATGCATGCACTTTCAGCTGATGTTGGCCTGAGTCAAAAATCGCACAGCAGGCAAACCTTTATCCATTTCTAGTTTTTTCAAATTGTCTCCCAGGACCATTCTCTCAGGGACACTATAAAACTCTGTCAATCTCCTCTCCTTAGTCACATCATATCTGTTATTTCGGACCTTGGTTTCTGTAACCTTCACCTCCTGCCTGGGCTGCACAGTCCTGTACTGCCTCCTAATGGGTCTCCCTGCATCAGCACATGCCCTCTTCCAATCAATTACCTACAAAGCAGCTGGAGTCTTGGATCATGTCACCTCCCTCCCTGCTTGGCCTGTCACTTTTTAAGGCTTTTCATTGTTCTTAGTAAAAATGGTTCTGAATCATCTGGCCCTTGCCTTCCTTCCCAGTCTTACTACTCACTGTGCTCTACCCAGCCATGAGGCCCTTGTTCAGGCCTTGACATTGGCCATATATTCCTGCCACAGGGCCTTTGCACATGCTACTCTTGTTGCCTGGAATGCCCCTTCCCTTCTCCCTTAAGCATCACTTTTTCAGGATGCCCTGTCTGACCTCCCTGACTCAGCCACATCCCTCTTTGTATGCCCTTCTCGCCCCACAATTACCACAGATGTAATTTTATATTGTACAATTGGATGGTTACTGTCTATCAACTCCACTAGACTATGAGGAACATGAGGGCAAGGCACAGCCCCTTACACAGGCTGTGGCACCTACTAATAACAGCTAATATTCAATGAGCACATAGACGGTATTGAGCACTGTTCTAAATTCTTCATATGAATTAACCCATTTAATTAACTCACTTAACAACCCTGCAAGGTAGGGCACTGTTGTCATTCCATTTCAAAGATAAGCACACTGAGGCACAGAATCGATCAGTTAGTTGCCCAAGGTCACACAGCTATTAAACCACAAAATCTAGTTTCCAACTCTGGTAGCCAGGTCTACAGCCCATATTCTCATTCATTCTGCTGTAACTCACAAGGTGGCACTCAAGTCATAATTGCTGAATGAGTAAATGAATGAATGAACAGAAATCTTTCTCTTTCCTTTACATCCATCCACATCTGGATTCGCTTCCTATAGGTCCCAGCTCTTGCTGGTCCAACCACTCCTTATAGAATCTGGCTGATCCTCAAGGAATAGTCACATTCCTAGCCTCATCATTTCACACCTGGGTCCTTCACTGGGGACCAGCTCACAGTGTCCAGGTGTCCTGTGGTGTGGCCTCTGCCTGAGGCAACCAGTCCCAATTCCAGCTTTACTATATACCTGGACCCATTGTGTGACTTGATCCCTGACACCTAACTTGCAACTACAGCCTTGGCCTCCTCTCCCATCGGTATCTCTTGTCCGGGCACCAATCCCTGGACAATCTGTGCTTGTCTCTCTTGTCTTGCCTACCTCTGACTTTGACACATCATGCCACACTGCCACCTCTGTCTCATGTCATTCTGCTTTTATCTGACACTTGTATTCTCACACTTCACTCTAGCAGAGTGAGACACATCAACAAACCAGCTGCCACAGGAAAGGGAATCATGTCCCCTCAGGTTAAGTCACTGTGCAAATCTCCTGACTGTGACGCTGACCCTTCTTGTGAGGATGTATGTCAGAGCAGTTAGGAGCATGGACTTTGCAGTCTATCACACCAGGGTTCAAGTCCTGGCCATCTGTGGCAACCCCAGGGAGGTCACAACTTCCACAAAGTTTAGTGTACTCATCTGTAAAATGGGTATAATAACCAGACTTATCTCAGAGAGTTGTCATGAGGGTTTAAAGAGATGTTGTAAGTGAAGTCATTAACATATCAGGTCATAGTTAGTGGTCTATTCTGATTATCATCAATTATGCTAATCATGATCATTAGCAACAGCACTCACATCTGCTGTAGATAGTGGTTAATGGCACAGGTTCTGGAGCTAAAATATCCACATTTGAATCCTGTTCCTCCACTTCCAAGCTGTGTGGCCTTGGGCTACACCGCCTCTCCGTAGATAGTGGTTAATGGCACAGGTTCTGGAGCTAAAATGTCCACATTTGAATCCTGTTCCTCCACTTCCAAGCTGTGTGGCCTTGGGCTACACCGCCTCTCTTGCCTCACTTATATTAACCTGTAAAATGGGAATAACAACTGTATCTGCCTCACAGGGTTGCTGGGAAGATGAAGTGGATAGTCCGTGGAAAGTGCTTAGAATCATATCTACTACACGCTAAACATGCAATAACGTCAGTTGTTCTTGATGCTGCTGTTATTACTATTTCTAGTAATGAGAGAACCCAGCTGCAAGCTGCTTTAGGGGCATGTTTAGGGAATGGCAGGGTTAAAGAGCTTCTGCAAGGCTCCCACACTGTGGCGGTGTAAATGGTGACTGTGCCTGCCTGACTCACTCTCTGTGAGCATAAGGGATGAATTGTGTTTTCCACGGAGAAAGAACTGTACACTCCCAGTTTTAAACAAATTGAGAGGTGCCAATACTCAGATCTGAGGCTGGCAAGCCACTGGAGCTATGTTTTTTCAGACCTGTTCTAAGAAAAAATGCTGCCCACAAAAAGATCATGCTTTATGCCAGATCAAACATTACAGACTTATTCAATAGCATACGTTACTGACCATGGAAGGAAAAAATCCATTATCTTGAAATCTAGCTTTAGCTGAAGGATCAAGGTGTTTTGACTAAGCCTTTTGTGGCATGTACCTTTTGCTCATAGACGGGGATTCTAGGATTTAAAGATACACAGACATTCCGAATGCTATTTTCTCAAAAGGCTACTGAATTTTCTAGCAAAATTCAAATGCAATGATGAGGGTCAGCACAAAAAGACCAACTCCCCAAGTCTAGTCAATACCACATTCTTGGTGTATGTGTGTGTTCCAATGAGGAACGATGAAGCTGTGTTTAGAACGTTAGCCACAATCTCTCTCCCACACTGTCATGCCTGACAGGCCCATAGAAACACAAGGACATAAAGTGAATTTAATTCTCTCTTTCTCATGCTCTTCTCATGCTGGTAAGGAAAAAGAGAAGCCCACCGGTGCATTTTTAAAGGCAAAATGCAAACCTGCCCTGTTGGTGGATGCTGGGAGAAATTAGCAGCCAAAATATGCTTGGGGGCCAAAATTACGGACCAGTGTGTTTAGGAGGAGAAAGACCTAATAATAATAACAAGTTTCAGGTAACCATTACAGAAGGCCGTATGTATCAAAGACTATATTAATGAGTTTAAATGCACTTATCATTTAATTCTCACAAAAACCCGACAAAGTACTATTATTCACCAAATCCCCTAGATGAGGAAAATGAGTCATACAGAATTGAAGTGACTTGCTTAAGGCCACACAACTCCTAAATGACAGAGGCTGGATTTGAACCTATGGACTGCTATTCCAGGACCAGTACTCCTAACTACTAATTAATTGAGAATCTGAAAAACTGGGGCTCACGTGAGAAGTTCCAGAGAGACTAATGATGGGCTTAATTTCATGCCCATCCTATCAGCTCACTTCTGTCATCTAGATTGTTCAACGGGGTTGCCACTTAGCCATGTGAGGCTATTAAAATTTAAATTACTTTAATTTAAATGAAATTAAGATTTCAGGCCATCGGTTGCACCAGCCACATTTTAAGTGCTCAA
>NW_007730609.1:57234-64150 GCF_000696425.1 Galeopterus variegatus
AATGATGGGCTTAATTTCATGCCCATCCTATCAGCTCACTTCTGTCATCTAGATTGTTCAACGGGGTTGCCACTTAGCCATGTGAGGCTATTAAAATTTAAATTACTTTAATTTAAATGAAATTAAGATTTCAGGCCATCGGTTGCACCAGCCACATTTTAAGTGCTCAACAGCAATGGACTGGACATTAGAGTTCATTTAATTTTGTTTTAAATTCCAGTTGCTACATGTGGCTAGTGGCTACCATAGTGGACAGTGCTGATCTCAGGAATTTTTCCCTCAGTTTTGTCAGAGTTACTTTCCAAAGATCCAAGGCAAAGGGGCGTTAGTTGCTTTGCCCAAGGATCCAAAGAAAATCATGAGAATACATCTCGCATGATCTCTTCCTCAGGAGTGGAGACCGCGTTCTTCCTTACCCGGCCTTTCCAACATTCCCCAACCTCTAGCCCTCCCAATTTGCTCCTAAGGCACAACGTGAGGAAACTATCAGAACAGATAAGCCCAGGAACATCTGTTCTCAGCTAATGGTGCTCATCGGTGTCAGGAGGGAGCTGGTTAAAATGCAGATTCCTAGGCCCCACCTCTGTTGAGTTCTGTTGCAGGGGATCTGGGGGAGGCCCAAGTGTCCACCTTTTAATCGAGCACCCCAATGATTCTAATGCAGGTGGTCTAGCCTGGAGAAACTCTGCTTCAGAGGCTGAATTACATATTTATCTGCTGGCCTCTTAAATAATTATAGCACATAAATCTTTCGAGAATAACACGACCTGGGCTAGAAGCCAGGCAGTCATCACTCCGCACTAATTGCTCATTTCTACAACGTCAGGCAAGGCACTTAGTCACCAAGACCTTATTTTTTTTTCCATCTGAAACACGGGGGTAAGGATATCTGCTTGTTGTCCTCTGGGACAAATGGGAACACAGATGTGAAAGCATTTAAGGAAGATAAAAGGAAAAACACACTGCATAGACATCCTACAACTCAGAGACACCATTTGTTTGTCTAGCAGACAGATTAAATGGAGTTCACATTTTAAAAAAATCCACTTTTTTTAACTTCTCTGGAAAAAGTGAAATATCTCACAGGATGGGCCTCATATGAGGTTGGCAGCCTGCTGTGATTAAGAGCATGGCTCTGGAGTCACACACACAAATTCAAATCCCTCCTCCACCACTTAAAAGCTGGGTGACTTTGGGCAAGTCCCTTAACCTCCCTGCTTCTCTCGGTTTCTTCAACTCTGAAATGAGAATTATAATAATACACCTTTCTCATAGTGTTGTGACAATGTAATTAAGCAAGCTAATATTTATAAAGTGCTTAGAATAATGTTTGGCACACGGTCAGAGCTACGTAAGTGTTAGTTGAATAAATAAATACCCCTCCACATGGCAAGAGGCAGCTGGATCTGAGCAGTGGCTGTCCCCTTCAGAGGTGGCTGACCTGTGCTAGTTGGTCAAAATCTACATCCAGACACCTTTGACCATGGAATCCTTACTGTAAGAGACAGACACGCCTCCCTCCTCTGCTACCCTGCCCATAAAGGGGCAGGCATACTTAGCACATCTTGGAGCACCACTTCTCAAGCTACTGGTGGGGAAAGGCCAGTTTGCTTTCATTTTAAACCAGTTGTGGACTGATACGTGGCCCTCCTGAGCAGGACTGATATACAACATGTGCCACAAATGACACCACATGAGCTCTACAACACCCTGACTGGCCTATACTCTGATCGATGAGATAAGCCAACTGAGCACACACTTGGATGTCACAGCAATATCTACCTGCTCCAAGAGTTTCTAGACACTCTCAATTTCAGGACTTATCTTGTTGCTGTTGGCCAGCCTGATCATCAGACTCCATTTTGAGTAGCACCGTCTTGGGAAACAACTACATCAGTCTTCATGTGCACACAAACCAAGCAGACAACTTGGTTGGAGAGAGAATGCATGAGATTCATTCTCTCTCTCTCTCTCTCTCTCCATTTCTGTTCTTTTCAGCCTGCCTACCTTCTTGTCTGGCCATACACGTTTCTTATGTCTTTGTCTGCACAGTAAAATCAGCTCCCTGGTGAGATACTGGGGTTCAGAACAGCCTTGGAAGATACTGTGGCTGCTTTGCAAGCAGCACTAGGTTGGGGCACCGGGATCCATCAGTTATCAGCTCACAGATGCTGCTTCTCCTGAGTGTTGCCTTTGGTCAACAGGAGCTGCCTTGCCCATGCCCACATCCACACCCTCACCCCCAGTTGCTATCCAATTGCCCAAAGCCAAGGACTGACTGACAAGGTGGTACAAAATGTCAACCCCTTTGTCACAAGAAGGAACCAACTCTATGGTTACGGTGCAATTCATCCTCTGGAGCCGTCTGTGGGATCGGGCTGAAGCTAGACTCTAGCTGCCACATCGTTCCTCACTTGGCCCCACCCCTGTCCTGTCCTGTTGCTCTCACTCCCCCTGTCCTGGGAGCACTCCCTCAATACATCCCAGTCAGCCAGACCCCCGTCTCAGCTTTGTTTATATGGACTCCCACCAAAGACAGAAGCCATCCAGAACCTGGACCGACCTTCCTCAGCGGCCCGTTGGAGGAGAGTGTACGGCAGGAATGACACTAAAATCCCGAGGACCCCGCGTCAGGTCACCCAGAGGCTACCCCTTGCTGTCCGTTTCCAGCTGAACAGAACCTACCTGTGGCATTGGACAAGGCCAGCGATTCCATGGAGCCCCGAGGGGTCTGCTCTGTGGGCGTCATGTCCTCCGTGTATTTCAGGGAACTGATGGGATGACGGGTCCGACACTGCTGAGTGGACATGTCCCCTTCCTCCTCCTCGTACTTGGGGACTTGGATGCTGCCTCGGGTTTCACTAAAGCTCTGACTGGACATATCACTGTAGCTCTCCTGGGATCTCAGCCTCCCCGGGTAATAGTCCTCTCGGCACTCCTTGATGAAGCTGCCGCTGTGCCCCTTCATGGCCAGTGACGAGCTCCTTTTGGGGTTGCTGAAGTGCTTGGCCCACATGTCGGGCTGGGCCCCGGCCCCCTGCCCGCCCGGACTGTAGGAAGTTCTGATGTTGCACTGGCCGAGCAGCTGCAGAGGGCTCTGGGACTGGTTCTGCTCCATCTTGTTCCCATAAAGGTAGGGCTCGTCCCGGCTCCTCCAGATGGGGTCCCGGTTGAGGCTGGGCGTCTGGCTGGACAGGCTGAGCAGGTCCATCTGCAGCGACAGAGGGTCCACGTCGGCCGACAGCCGGTTGGAACTCACCTGCAGCTGGCTGTGCTGGGTCAGCATGGGCTCCTCCGTCTTGCCCTTGTTCTTGCCAATTTTGGCGCTGCGCCGGGACTCCTTGGCCCTGGCGTTCTGGAAGGCCGAATCGGATGAGTCAGAGCCGTTGGGGTCCTCCCCGGCACTGCAGGCCCGTGAGCAGAAGATCTGGCCCTGCTTTGGGAGGAACGGCCGCCCCAGGAGGGATTTCTTGCAGTGAGCACAGCAGAAACAGGTCTCAGTGGCATGCCAGTGTTGGCCGTCATAGGTCATTTGACCTTGGTCAATCCCTGAGGAAGCAAGAGACATGGAAGAGGCTGACAAGATGCTCAGAGCCCCCTAGTATGATGTGAAACACACAGCACCCTGGTTTGGCTCAGGATTCTGAATGTGGCAGAATAAAATGTCAGTAAATCAACGATCAGGCCCCCATGTAAAAGGTATTCATGTCCTATCATAAGAGCCCCCTAGTACTCCCAGTGAGCTCCTTCTTAACTCATTTGCTCCCAGCACAGAGAGTCTAGATCAAAATGACCTGTCTGCGAATGCTTCTGCCTGGCACACTTGTCCCCCAGACAAGTAGCAATAATAATACTAACATATGATAAAGCTCTGCTCTAAGTGCTTTATATAAATAAACTCACTTAATTGCTCCAGGTAACTTTCCAGTATTATTTCCATTTTTCAGATGAGAAAACAGAGGCACAGGAGGTTAAGTAACTGGACTAAGATAATATAACTAGAAATCAGAGAGGAGATCTGTGTCCAGGGAATCTTGTTCCTAACCGTGACACTGACACTGTCTCCTTCACTCCTTGGAGAAGTCTTCCTGTCCATCCTAACAGCAGCTCTCCCTCACTCTCCACCCTTATCTGCTGTGTTTTTCTTCATAGCACTGATACTGCTGTGCATTGCATCTGTTTATCATCTGTCTCCCCCACTAAAAGTGAAGCTCTGTGAGGACAGTCATCAAGTGTCTGTGGCCTCTCCAGGACCTAGAACATGGCCTGGAGCATGATAGGGGCTCTTTGTACGTTAAATGGATAGATGAATTGAATCCCACCACCTGTGTATGCCATTCCAATGGGCAAGTCACTAAAGCAGATCAGTAGATGCTTTGTTCTAAATGTCTGTATTCTCCCAAATGCATAAGCTGAAATCCTAAACCCCATGGTGATGGTATTTGGAGTGGGGCATTTGGGAGGTGATCAGAGCATGAGGGTGGAGCCCTCATGAATGGGATTAGTGCCCTTATAAAAGAGGCCCAAGGGAGCTTGTTTGCCCCTTCCATCATGTGAGCACACATTTGGCAGGTGCCATCAATGAGGAACGGGCCCTCACCAGATACCGAATCTGCTGGTGTTTTGATCTTGGACTTCCCAACCTACAGAACTGTGAGAAGTACATTTCTGTGGTTTATAAGCCACCCAGTCTATGGTATTCTGTCATAGCAGTCCAAACAGACTAAGACAGTGGAAAAGAAAAAAAAAGGGTTTTAACTCTTAGTAAGGAAAACCGTGACCATGGTTTGTCAAAAACATTGCTCCTGTACGAGCACATAAACGCTTTGCTTAACTTCATCAGCAAAGGAAGAAGCACGGTTCCTCCTGGTGACAGGACTGCCTGGTTTACACAATCTTGTCACATGTACACTACGCGAGTCTCCCATGGGCCCTGCTGCTCTTGCTTCTCAACTCTTCTGCCCTCTTCTCATTGTAGAATTTCACCATCTCCCTCTGGGCCACCATGTCCCAGAACTTTGGGTCACCATGTCCTAGAGCTTTGGGTGGAGCTAAAGCTACCTCTGGACCCACCACTGGTCAGTAGAAAAATGAATCTTCCAGCTCCAGGGACTTTTGCTAAGACAGTGACATAGCAGTCTCTTTTGACTGCAGTTGCTAAACTGGCAGAATGGAAGCTGGGGGCTGTGGGCTGCTCTCCCATGGGGAGAGCCTGCTGAGAAGGCAGTCCCAAGCAATTCCTGCAGGATGGAAAGGGACCTCTGCGAGACTCCTGATGCATGTGCACCTCTGCCCGCAGTGGCTGAGAATTCCTGAGTCTGGATTTCAAGGAATAACTTCTAGAGACTTGTCTAGAGAGGCAGTGAACAAGAAACTAAGGAGAAAAAGAGGACTGCAAGGACAAAAGACCACAGTCAAAGCAGCCTCTCTTTCCCCTCCCGTCCTCGCCGCTGCTCATTTTTGTGTCACTGTAGCCCAGGGAGAGAGTAGCATGTGGTAAATTCTTCTCTTATTAGCTCTTCCCCAAACTAAGGGGTCTCTATTTTGGAACCTGGCCTCAGAGAATAAGAGAGGATTTTTACACGGATGGGAGTACAAAGGCCACCTCAAGTGAGAGGAACACTGTGAATCAACCCCATTCCTTTCAGCACCCGTGTCCCCAGGTGGAGTGAGGAAGGACTGGCTGGTGCGGGGCTAAAAACAGCCCATGGCTGTGGCTCCATGAGGCCTCTTCCCCAGGCCCCAGGGAGGAAGCAGGAGCAGATGGCAGGAGGACCATAACCCTATAGTAGTTCAGAATGAGGCTTCAGGGCTCAGACATATGCAGGTTCAAGTCCAGCTCCATCCCATTGCAGCTGGGTGTAAAGATGCTGCAGCCCATCTGCCTGGGCTCAAATCTCAGCTCTGCTGCACTCTAGCTTTGTGAACCTGGGCAAGTGGCTCCATCTCTCTGTGCCTTGGTCTCCTCAGCAGTGCAATGGGAAAAATAACAGTAATTACTTCACAAGTCATTGTGAGGATTAACTGAGTTAACATGCATAGGATTAACTGAGTTCTCTGGGCCTATTAACTATTCTTTTTGTTCTTTTATTTTTTTTAGGTCTGAAAGCCTGTCTCCCCCTTTGCTGAGGGGGTCACTGCCTTGATAAGGCTGGTCAGTCTTCCCTTCCTCTCCCATCTTCCCTCTCCTCCTCTCCACTCCCTTCCTCATGTGTCCAGAGTCCAGCGAGCTCATGCTGGCACCCTGGATGCCCTGGGTCCTTTCCTGTGAGCTCCTACTCAGCACGGCATGCCAAGCGGCTGCAGCCTTCCCCACTCCCCATCAGAGGTACACAGGAAGCCCAGCTCCTATGGCCTGTCCTCTGCCAGCTGCTTCTCCAGGCCCCTGCAAGCACATGTGCTCAGATGCAGCAATAAGGGCCTAACTCCCAGGCTGGGGGCCTCACAGAAGTAGCTCGGGTGGAGGGAATGGAGAGGAGGCATGATATAAAGTGGCCCAGCAGGCAGCAGAACACGGTCTCTGATAAACATCAGCAATGTCAGATGGCCCTCTGAACTGCTCCTGAACTCTCCACATCTGGAAAAGGGCTCTGCCGTTCAACATCTAAGCGTTCCTTTTGGATTCCCTCTCTAAGCCCTTTAAGTACTTCTCTGAGGGTGTATGTGTCTGCTGCTGCCACAGCCTCGGTCTGTTTATAGGACTGTTTACTCTGCTGCGTGCAGGCAAAAGTACTGTTGCCCTAGCAACGGCTGCCTGATGCGGGGTCTGCTCTGAGTAGCTGTATAAATATGGAATATTTGTACAGTATGGTCAGAGGCAAAGCACCCAGCGACCGAGGTATGTGTGATACACAGAATACTCTTCGACTGTCACAGGAAAATTACGTTTTACAGAAAAGAGGATTTAAAAAAAAAA
>NW_007730609.1:64481-65993 GCF_000696425.1 Galeopterus variegatus
AAAAAAAAAATCAGGGACAGCATTTTAACTACAGCAGTAATAATACTGCAGGCTACAGTGGTCCCCTTTCCTGGTAAAACACTGATGCTTTTTTATGAATTCAAGGAGAAAGAAGGAAATGCCAATAAAAGCCCTGGATAGTTGAAAGAGAAGAAAACGGTGGGACCGTCTGCGGTGTATATGCTAAAGCCACAGACAGATTTTTCTCTCTCCCAAGTGCTGAGCGAAAATTCTAAGTGGCAGTTTCTGGAGAGGCTTTCAGCCTCCATGCAAAGAGAAAGAAGAAACCAAGATACAAATGGGAAGGAGTATTGTGCCGTGGGTTAGGTTTCTGTACACTCAGCCCCTCTCATCCGAGCAAGCATGTGCTTGCAGACTTGAATCCACAGGTGAGCAGTACTGGGTCAATACATGACACCATTTTCCCCTGACACTGTCCCAACCCTCCCCTTCCTCACATGCCACCTGTCACAATCAAGCTCCCATTTCCTAACTCTTAGCACACAAGAAAGTATGTTTTGATCTTACAAAAAGCAAAAGCTCCTGGGTACTTAGTTCTGGAATCAGGCTGTGAGGGTGAGGTCTTTAGGGAACAGGGGAAGGGGGATTTGCCATCATCCAAGCCCCAAGAGGGACTGCAGCTGGACAAAGGTCTGCATAGAAGTGCTTAACACTGGGCTGACAAACTCCAGCTTGGAACGGCTCATGGAAGCAGACCTGAGTCTATGGGACAGGACTGCCCCACAACAAAGCACCATTGAGCACATGGTAGATTTCTTGTCCACAAAGCTGGGGGTTTTATCAGCACATAGACCTCTCCAAATATTAGCTAGTTTTTCATTTGCATACAACATTTTGGGTGAACCAGGGAGACAAAGCCACTTCTTTTTGGTCCCAATAAATCCTTTTAAGCAGGGCAAAATAGGCTCCCAAATGGATTATTTCCACATGTCCTCACTATGGGTAAGAAGTTGGCAGTTTTTGAACAGAATTCTTGGGACTACATAAGCCACAAGGACAACCTGGCTGTGGTCTCACAAATATTTGTCCACTGCTAGTTTTTTTTTTTAAAGGGTGGCTCATTCTCAAGGTGCCAGCAAAGGCGAGTGGAGTGAAGCAGCCACAAGCAGAATGATCTGGTACAGTGCTGAAGAGTTGGACAAATCGGTCATTTACAAAGGCAAAATGGTTTTCGCCATCTCAGATCTGCTGCTTATTTGGGGAGTTTATAGCTTATGAACTACTTGAGGTTCTCTTGCTTTGTATTTGGCCAGGTCAGCTTTTGTTGATTTTTTTAAAGACATGCTTGCCAGAAGCCATTGGTTCCCTGACTATTCTTCCCCATCAAGAGGAGGTTCCTCTCCCTACTGATCCCTGATTTTTTCCAAGGAGGCTGGGGAAGACATCTGTTTATATTTTCCCTTCATAGGTTCCTTCTGAGTCGTCTCCCTGCCCTCCCTTGGTGGTGGAACTGTGCATCATACAGTCTCATCTTGAAGGCAGCTCCATGAC
>NW_007730609.1:66456-68971 GCF_000696425.1 Galeopterus variegatus
GCCCTCCCTTGGTGGTGGAACTGTGCATCATACAGTCTCATCTTGAAGGCAGCTCCATGACCAAGCCAGGCTGATAAGATTCTTATTTGCAGAAACTGACTTGGATACTAGAAGAGTCTTGGCCCCTCTCCTTTTGAGAATGCAAGTACTAAGATGATGTATAACTAGGGGGTCATCCTGGCCACCATGTGAAGATGGTTTGCTCCCAAATGATGCCAACAGAAGGCAAGCTGAGCTGAGACACAGAGAAAAAAACAGACTTTGTTTGAACCCTTGATCCATCCCTAGTTGAAGCCAGTATACTGCTTGGCCTTTCTAGTAACATGAGGCAAGAAAAATTCCCTTTTTCACTTAAGCTAGTATGAGTTGGGTTTCTATCACTTGCAACAGAAAGGATTCTGACACGCCAGACACAAAGGAGATCCAGTCACAGTAGGACCAGGCTGAATGCCAAGCATTGCCTCACCTATATGTTGGGCACAGGTGTCACAATATTCTGCATACAAGGACTCAAAGCAGTGGCAGCAGTAGGGCCTTCCCTCCTTCATGATGTAGCGCTGGCCGCCCAGCACCGTCTCACACTCGAAGCAGCAGAAGTGTTTCATGTGCCAGTGCCGCCCCTCAGCTTCTGTACATTCATCTGCAAAGATGATCTGGAGATGGGAAAGCCAAATGGTCAGTGTCTGAGACTCAGCCATAAGAACACACTTTCAAGGAGGAAAGCTACAGGGGTCCCAGACTAGAAGGGTAGGAAAGCTGGTCCCACCCACAGATTATTAAACACAAATCTATATGTATATGTTCATTCTATATCTATATTAACCCCCACATTTGGATTTGCCTGGAACACGATTAAACATGAATTCTGGCCTGGGCAGGGATTAACTTAATCACATTTTAATAAGAGATAGAATGTTCCACCCTGAAGAATATAAAGCAGGATCAAAAACTGACAGCTCATAGGCACATTGAACATGCAAATCTATTTCATTTGGCCTTTACACAGTATTTAAAAAATGGGAAATGTCACATAAACACCTGGAATCCTGGCTTCTCTTTTGAAAACAGCATCTGGCAATGCATAGTACACACCCCTGCATGGCAATAATAAACTAGAGCTGAGAAGAGGGGTTGCTGCTTTCAGATGAGTGGCGAGTTCCCCAGTTTGTCATATTCTTCACCATTCCCTATTGCCTTAAAATGGCCACCTTCATTTATAACACCTGCCTGACCCTCAGAAGCATTTGTGTTTTGATCCCCAATATAGAGTTTTTTAAATTCCAAAGCACAGATTTCAAAATTTACTACAAAGCTACAGTCAAGCCAATAAGATACTGGCATAAGGATGGACATAAAGATGAATAGAATTGAGGAGCCAGAAATAAACCCATACATATATGGTGAATTCATTGTTGAAAAGGGTGCCAAGACTATTCCATGGGGAAAGAATAGTCTCTTCAACAAATGGGCCTGAGACCACTGGACAGCCTGATGCAAAAGAGCCAGTTTGAACCTGTACCTCACACTACATATAAAAATTAACTCAAAAGAGATCAAAGACCTAAATGTAAGGGCAAAAAACTAAAATATCCTTAGAAGAAAAGATAGTTGTAAATCTTCATGACCATGAATTAGACAATAGTTTCTTAGATATGACACTAAAAGCATAAGCAACAACAACAAAAAAATGAAGTGAACTTCATAAAAATTAGAAAACTTACATGTTTCAAAGGACATCATCAAGGAATTAAAAATAAAACCATGGAATGGGAGAAAATATTTGCAAATCATATATCTGATAAGGGACTAGTATCCAGATGATATAAACAACTTTTACAACTCAACATAAAAATAACCCAATTGAAAAACTGGGCAAAGGCTTTAAATAGATATTTCTCCAAAAAGGAAGATATACAAATAGCTAATAAACACATGAAAAGATGCTCAACATTATTAGCTGTTAGGTAAATATGAACCAAAACCTCAATGTGGTATCACTTCATACCCACTAGGACGGCTATGATGAAAAAGACAGTCCATAACAAGTGTTGGTGAGAATGTGGAGAAATTGTAATCCTCATTCATTGACAGTAGGAATGAATATAGTGAGAATGTGGAGAAATTGTAATCCTCATTCATTGACAGTAGGAATGAATATAGTGAGAATGTGGAGAAATTGGAGTCTTCATTCATTGACAGTAGGAACGTAAAATGGTGTAGCTGTTTTAGAGACAGCTTGGCAGTCCCTCAAAAAGTTAAGCGAAGAATTACCATGTAACCCAGCAATTCCACTCCTAGGTATACAGTCAAGAGAACTAAAAACACATGTACGTATCCACTAGGATGGCCAGGTACATACCTGAGAACAATAAAAACACACATCCACACAAAAACTTGTATATGAATGTTCATTACAGCATTATTCATGATAGCTAAAACATGGAGACAACTTATTTATTTATTTAACAGTTCATTCCTTTTTATTGCTGAATTGTGTTCCATAATATGAATATAC
>NW_007730609.1:69128-72756 GCF_000696425.1 Galeopterus variegatus
ACTCCTAGGTATACAGTCAAGAGAACTAAAAACACATGTACACACAAAAACTTGTATATGAATGTTCATTACAGCATTATTCATGATAGCTAAAACATGGAAACAACTTATTTATTTAACAGTTCATTCCTTTTTATTGCTGAATTGTGTTCCATAATATGAATATACCACAGTTTGTTTATTGATTTACTCATTGAAGGGGCTGTTTCCAATTTGGGGGTATTATAAATAGAGCTGTGTCTTAGTCCTTTCAGGCTGCTATAACAAAGTGCCATAGACTGGATAGCTTATAAACAACAGAAGTTTGTTTCTTACAGTTCTAGAGAATAGGAAGTCCAAGATCAAAGTGCCAGCAGATTTGGTGTCTGGTGAAGACCTGTCCTGTTTCACAGATGGTGGCTTTTTGCTATGTCCTTTTATGGTCCCTCTCTGGGGCCTCTTTTATAAGGACACTAATCCCATTCTTGAAGGCTCTGCCCTCATGATCCTCCAAAGGCCCCACCTCCTAACAACAACATGGTCACCTTGAGGGTTAAAATTTCAACTTACAAGTTTGGGCAGGACACAAACATTCAGATCTTAGAAACCAACTATAAACACTCACTCACTCTTTCTCCCATCCTTCTGCTACTCTGATGACACATATTTAGACTTTTTGGTTTTGTCCCACAGTCCCTCAGGCCTTAATTTTTGTTGTTGTTTTTAATCTTTTTCTCTCTATTATTCAGACTGGGTAATTTCTATAGATCTATTCTCAAGTTCACAGATCCTTTTCCATGATATCTCCATTGTGCTATTTAGCCCATCCATTGAGGTTTTTTTTCACACTTCTTTCTTTTTATTTTTTTCTTATATAACATTTTTATTCGCTATAAATTTAATACATGTTCACTATAAAAAACTTTTTGAGAAAATACAAAAAAGTAGAAAGAAGAATAAAAATCATACATAATCCCACAACTCAAAGAAAATAAAATTTCACAATGTTTCCTGACAGTCTTTTTGTATGAAAATATTTTCACATAGTTAAGATCATACTGTATGGTTTTGTTTTTGTTTTTGGCCACAAAATAAGTCTTAATATATTTAAAAAGATAAGATCATTGAAAATATGTTCTCTGACCACAATAACAGAAGGAAATTTAGAAAAGTCACAAATGTGTGGACATTACTCTCTCCTAAATAAACAATGAGTAAAAAGAAAAACCACAGGGAAATTAGAGAGTACTTTGAGATAAAAATCCAAGTGCAACATATCAATATTTATAGGATGCAGGGCTCATGCAGTGCTTAGAGGAAAATTTACACTTGTAAACACCTATATTAAAAATAAAACAAATCAGTAATTTTGTTGACCTTTTTAAAGAATCAACTGTTGGTTTTGTTTATTTTCTCTATTGTTTTTTATTCCCTATTTCATATATTTCTATTAAAATCTTTATTTCCTACTTATATTCACGTTTGGTTTAGTCTGCTCTTCTTTTTCTGTTTTCTTAAGGTAGAAGTTTACATTACTGAAAAGTGGAAACAAATGTCCATCAACTGATACAGGGCTAAATGAAATGTGATACATATGTACAATTGAATATTATTCAGCCATGAAAAGGAATGAGGTACTTATACATACTACAATGTGGATTAACCTTTAAAACATGAAAGTGAGAGAAGCCAGACACTGAAAGGTACGATTATATGATTTCATTCACATAAAATGTCCAGAATATGTACATGTAAGCTTAGTGGTTGCCAGGGACTGGGAGGAGGGGGAAGAGGGGAGTGACTGCTAATAGATACAGAGTTTCTTTTTGGTTAATGAAAATCCTCTGGAATCAGACAGTAGTGATGGTGGCACAGCTTTGTGAACACACTAAAACCCACCAAATTGTATACCCTAACATGCTGAACCTTAATGCTGTGCAAATTGTATCTCAACAAACAAAAATTTCAAAGCACATTCACTTCAATCATCACATTCGATTTGCCTTTGGAGAACACAAAGCTGTACTATGAGCACCAATTTCCAGAAGTGGAAACTGAGGCATGAAGGTGGCTGCCTAGAATTACAGACTTGACCCTGAATTCAGTTTTCCATCTACCTGGATAGTAGAATCCAAATTAGCTAAATCTGAATCCCTCATAGGCATTTGTAAGAAAGAAATGCCCATGTAACAGTGGACTCTGGCTGAAAAAGGAATGTGTTACCTTCCACACTGCTGTCTATCGGGTCAGACGGACCCAAAAACCTCTTTTGGGCAGGAGGAAACCTCTGCTCAGAAACCTCCTTCAAATAATTCCCATAAAAGTGGTCAGGTTTAAAACATTCATCCTTCTGCTCCCAACTGTTAACGCTAACCCAGGTTTTCTATTGTGTCAGCTCACAGATCATATTTGGGCATGCTGCTGGTGGGGGAAGAAACCAGGCGGGGACCTTGTGTCCAGTTCTGCCTTCTCACACGGGGTAGCAAATACAAATACCTTTTAGAGCACAGGGCATGCAAATGGAGTATCCCTCGACCTCCTCAATCCTTATTCAGAACTTTTGTAAATTGTGGGAAATCAAATAATGCTACCCACTGTCTTCTCTTTTTTAACCAATTTGTCCCAGTGATTCTTGGCAAATGTGACTGTTTTAAGATATGAGTGGCACTCCATTACTAATGACTACTCTCTGGGATTAGGACTGAAATCTAAAGCTGCACAATACCTTTTTGTGTGTGTGTGTGTGTGTGTGTTTTTTTAAAGAGTTCTGAACTGACCCACTGCTAGTTGTATGTCACTTGGGAATCTCCTTGGTTATAGAAACTGCCTTCCCATAGGAGTCTACAAGACCACCACATTCAGTAAAGTGGGCCACCATCCCAGACATTCTAGCAACCAGGGATGGATGGGACTTCTCTCCTGAAAGGGTTAGTAGGAGAGGGTGGAGTTGCCTATTGTTTTCTTCCCTGCAGGAAGCCACAGGACCATGTGCTGGCTGTGGCGCAACTGAGGGGTGCTGGGTAGGGCTGCAAGCACCATGGAGTTTGCTGACCTCATCGCAGGCTGCACAGCGCGGCTTCAGGCACTCTGCGTGGTGCCTGCCACAGTATATCTTCCCATCTTGGTAAAAATAGATCAAATCCACCAGGAGCTCATTGCAGACAGTGCAGATGAAGCACGGTGGATGCCAGCAAACACCGTGGCCGGCGCGCGACGCAAACACAGCGATGTCCCCACCGTTAATCTGCCCTCCACACTGCAAGGCAAACAGAAACATCAGTACAAACACCAGCCCCACCTCAGGGCTATGCATAAATGATCAGTGACCACCGCCAATAAATAGCTGGTGTTGAGCACTTAGTTTCAAACTAGTCACTGTGCTGCCTGCTTTACACACATGGCACGGCAGGTTTTTCTTGTCCTCCTTTCCTATGGCCTGCCAGTAAGATGAAGATAAAGTCACTGAGAGAAGAAGAAATCACAAAGGTGGGAAGGAAAGAAAAACTCTTTTAGCATAATAACATACAGGCGCTCTGCAGGCAGGAGGCAAACTTGCAAAGAGTGAAGGTCTCATTACCTTTTAGCTACTTCAAACTCCTTGCAGAGGCATAGCCAAGTTTAACACCAGGAGGAGGAGGCTGGGGGGGGG
>NW_007730609.1:73916-85324 GCF_000696425.1 Galeopterus variegatus
ATGCAAACAGCCTGCTTCCTTACCACATTTTTACACTGTCTTGATTGAAACATCACCACTTCTAAGGCCAGGCTATGGAAAGGGTTTTTTCCATATCCCTTCCCTACCTTCTCGTTCATTTTCCAAAGTTTCCTCCCCTATCAAGGAAGGATCAAGGCAGAATCACTGATGACCCACACTTACAGCTGGGATTGGGATAAAACGAATACAGTTGGAGGGCATTTCAGAGAGGAGTAAAGTGTGAAGTAGTGGGTCCACAGAGATGCTCTCTGTTGACCATGGCATTGGCTATGAAGTACACAGCTTGAGTCTAGTATCATGGTCCCACATTAGTGGCTGAGCTCTGGGGCCAATATCTAAAAGGTAGAGAAGCTACCTCCAAACCTTTCCCACACTGTGGACATGCTACGGGTTGAAATGCATCATAGAAAATGAAGTGAATTCCTCATAGAATAGTATCTGGGAGCTCATACATATGTGTGACCAGACGAAAGAAAGACATCATGGTACAGAAAGTACGATCCCTACCTTCCATGATCATATCAGTAGAGCTAAAGTGTACATACATAATCCTATCACCGTAAGGTTTAACTATCATCGTAAGGTTTGTTATCCCTATATTGTAGATGACCAAACCAAGAAAAAGCAACATAGTCAAGGTTGTCTGGCAGAAACATGAGTAAGCTTATGAAAGGTCCTTCTGCCTGCATGCTCTTGGCACTATTCTATACTGTTCCTGGCAACTGCCCACAAAATGCCCAACCTTCCTTCCCTCTCGGGTGAGGTCACCTTGCCTAATCCCAGGAGACTGCTCTGAGAGTGGTGAAGGCCCTGAACAGAGAACAATGATTCTCACATCATAACCACCGGCCACCTGCACCTCAAGGGTGGGTCTGAGATGCTTTTCAAGAATGAAGACCCCACTGCCAAATCTCTGTTCAGGTGGCTTCTTCATCCCATCTACCTGAACCTTCTCAACTCTGCCTTCTCAAATCTAAAAAACAGGGCCCCAAATGGCACCTGCTCCCCTCAGGCAGTATTCCCCTTCCTCTTCTCTATCCTCAGCACTGGGATGGGTCTATCCAGAGCTTAAGGAGTTAGACGAAGCTGTACAAAAAGCAGCAGGGCTTACAGAGGTGCCAAAAATGATGATCAGCACCGGAAAGCTTCTGACAGCTAAGAGGTGGGGCAGAGTGAACCCAGGCAGGCTGGATTCCCACCCTGCTTTCTTTAAAACCCTCCTCCACCATGCCCTGAGCACTCTACAGGAGAGCAGGAGAAAAAACAAATCCAGACTCTTCAACTCAGTGAGGTCCTAGGGAGAATGCTGTGGACTTCATATTGATACAGAACTCTCAAACCCCAGCAGAAGATCATTTATCACCCCTTTAAACAGCACTGGTCTGTGGACAATCCTGGGAGAGAGACTGACCAAAGGCCTAAGCTAATTCCATATTCTAAAGAAATTCTAAAATATTGATCCATCATGCAGCTCCTCTGCTCAGTCCTTCCAATGGTTTACATGGCCCACTACGAGCTGGCTATGAACTCTGACTTTATCTGCTAATCCCTCCCTTCACTGCCTCTGCCCCAGCCACACTGGTCAAACCCCTGTTGCTCCAATACAGATATCCTCCTGCCTCAGGGCCTCTGAGCTTGCTGTCCTCTCCAACCCAAGGTCTGCATGACTCACTTCCTCTTGCACATCTTTGCTCAGTGGCCACTTTCTAAGTGGGGTCTTCCCTGCCACCTTACTTAAAATGGCAGCCTCCCCACACTCCCAGTACTCCCTAGTCCCCTTCCCTGCTGTATTTTTCTATTTTCTTGATTCAACTTATGGTCTAACTTCTTCCCCAAGAACACAGCTTTTGAGAGGGGAGAGATTAAGCTTTTATGTCTTTTGTTCACTGCTGTATCTCCAAGGCCTAGAACTGTGCTCGGCACACAGTCAGCACTCAGTAATTGTTGAGCGAATGAGTGAAAGGATGCCAGAACAATGCCTCTCTACTGCCCTGAATCCATACTCACCTGTTCACAAATAGCTCCTGTCATCGTGACTGGGAAGGGCCTGACATTGCCTCGGCCCAAGTTCTCACGTTTCCTTTGGTTGCTGAACAGCTTCAACTCTCTCTTCTCTTCCTCGTCCAGGGAGTTGCAATATCGAACCTGAATAGATAGAGAATGGCATGGAGGACGTCACCCTCGCTTCCTGAGATGCCTGGAGCCCCATGCCTCAGACTGTCCCATGAACACACTCCCATTTAGTTTTATAGCCCTTTCCTGAACTTTAACAACACAGGCCTTTGAGCTACTTAAGGCATCTCTACTGCGATAGTTGACAGCCAAAAGAGTTTACTAAAGTCTCCAAACTTCGGAGCCCTAGCCTTGGGCAGGCTAAAGGCTCTGCAGCTGCTCCTTCTCCTGTATCACCTCTCTCTGCTCACCACACTAAGGTCCAGATCATCTGGTGCTAGTGAAGATCTGGGGCTTTTTCCTTCTTCCAAACTGACTGTAGGGACCTGATACTTTCATCTCCCTGTGCCCACGTAAATGATCCTTAACACCAAAGAACGACTCTAGGTCAGCAAGCCAGAACAGGTGTCAGGGTGCTTTCTCACAGCTTCTCTTCTCCCATCTTATTTTGGCAAAATGGGAAAACAAAGGCTTGAGCCCCAGGAGTTGGTCCAGAGGCCTCTGAGGTGCTGCATGGCAGTCCCTGCGAGTTTATCTGCGTGCAGGAGGAAAAGAGCTTCTCCTGGGCTTTGGTTAAGTGCACCAACTCGCAAAAGACATTTTCCTTCTTGTTAAACAAAAAACTCAAAGAATTAAGGGATGGACATTAAAGACATTCAAATCCAGAATTTCTCTCCCCTTAGTTAACGCACACCTTGGGAACTGTGCCATACTCTTAAACTATTATTTACTTCATTATGTGTTTAAAACTGACTCCCTTTTTTTTTTTTTTTTAACTTGAATACATTTGTTTACAAAGAAAGTATATTATGACTACAAATGGAAAACCAATATTGCCTGCAAAAAACAGACGGTGACCATAAAGCTAAATCAAGTGAGAACAAAACCGTGTTGTTAGATTAGCCGGCCACATTGCCTGAAAGATCCAGAAATGGAGATCCCTGATGCTCCTACTTAAAAGTGGAGACCAGCATGAGTCAGAGAGGTGTGAGACACCTGCTAGCACCAAACTGAAATTTCTTCCTTGATTATTCAACCACTCCATCACAGGAATAAAACACAATTTAAGAGGGAATAACTCTCTTAGTACGCAGTTCGATTTTATTTACTGCCATGTTCACATCCACACATGTCCTAACTCCATCTCCTGTCTTACTCTGGAGTAATTTGGGCATCAGAAAGGTTAACTGAATTGCTCAGATGATTTGTCATACGTATGGTTAAAGGAAAGCCTTTGAACTAGAACTGCTGTATCCTAATCTGAAAACTAGTGCAGCTTTGTAGATCAAAATTGTCTTATCTCAGTGAAAAAGAAAATGATCAAACACTTACTTTAGAATCACCCTTTGTCCTCAAAAGGGCCATGTCAAATGAGCTAAATCTGACCACTGGGTCACATGTGCGAGATTCTCACCAGCAGGAAGTTATAATTTGAATGGTGTCTCTTTTCACAAAAGCATAGTTACCCATAAACAAAATAAACTGCTAAAGGCAGAGATGGGTCAATAACTTCTCTTTATCAAGTAAAAAGAGTTTTAAAAAAAATCTTCACATGCATGTCCCACAGAGAGAACTGCAGTGACCTGAGCAGCCCAGAACTATGGTTACGCCACCGACATTTTATGGACATGCTTTTAAAGAAAGGCACACCCCTCCTGCTTGTAAAAACTAGCATTTTCACTTCCAAATTAGTTAACTGGGCATCAGGTTACAATGCCTGCTCTTGGCTTTAAAGGAGAAAGCATTGTTTATATTTTGTTTATATGTGTTCTATGAAGTATTAAGCAGCAAGAAAGAGAATCACAACTCTTTCTAAGGAGTTGCTTCAATCTTCAAGCTTTTGTTTGGCTTATTCAAATTTACTTTTGAGGTTCTCAAATTATCCCCTTTTATTTGAATGTGGGGAGATAAGACTAAAAAGCACTCACTTATTTCTCATGGGATCTAGTGGTTGAGATCCAGCATCCGGCTGGAGGCAAGTTGGTAGAAAGCTGGTATCCAGATCTCTAAAGGGGTTATTTCTCCTTTCAATTTAAAATTACATTTTTGTTTCAAATGCAGAGTTAAGTAGACAGTTCAATTCTGTAGGATTACTCTTTTTTAAAACCAGATACCTAAAAATTAATTTGTAGCTTATAAACCTAATCCGTCCCAGCATGATGGTCTTTTAAAAGCATGTTTACAAATTTCCCTTTATGATCAATTGGATTTCGAGGATAAGAAATGCCCATTTACAGTATCTGGGCATTTCTGAACCCATGTATCTGGGTTCAGAAAAAAGGACAATCTGCAAGCCATACTTTCTAGAATACGAATGCAAGTCAGACCCCTGGCAAACTAGACTTCACCATGACCAAAACACAGATGTTCAGAGCTGCAAATCTGGACACGTAATTTCTACCACAGTGTAACATGGAAAACTTGCATGCTCATTTAATATGAAATGAAGCTGAAAATTCAAGAGAGTCACCAAGTTTTTGCAGGGTTTGAACTGGTTCAGGGAATCTCAATCATTTCTCCAACATGCACAGGCAACCAGTGTGGAACATTCTTCTTCAACTAAGAAAAGCTGGACATGAACTTTTAAATTTTAGTGCTCCCCGGTTTTCCCTAAATAGCTAGTAGTGCCAGGCATGGAGGCTAATCCAGTCCATAACAAGATTTTGCTTTTTCGGTAACACTCTGTAAAAGGTGTTGGCCAGTTTCTTTCAGTTCCAATTAAGGAAGCTAAAACCTGAAATAAATTGCCAGAGGGTTTTTTTTTTTTTTTTGGTCAAACTCATTGATCACAACTTTCTGATGATGGAAACAGCAACAATTCACAGAAGGTTCTAAAAGTCTTCATAAGCCCCCTCTAGCCTCTTACCTCATTGTCATGTGGTGGCAGCTGGTGTAGTAGCTGCTTGATTCGCAGTTTCTCTCCAGGACTGTTGACATAAGGAACTTTCTCTTCTGGGAGACAGCTATAGTACTGGTGAACCTGAGGACAGAAGGCACAAAGATCACTCATCCATTACTCCCTCTTACAGCGGAGATGATACCACAACTGACTTCCGCTGCCCCCACCCTTCATGAAACTCAACAGCAGAGGAGTTTCTTCCTGCATGCAGAGAAATGCATCCTTAAAGAGTCAAGCAAATCACCCATATCTTAGGGCTTTCCCTCTCTCTGCGAGGGAAAAATAAAGCCCACAACCTTTCCTAGAAAAAAAGAAGTCGGCAAACATGCTGGTGAACCCGGAGGGTACAGCTTTCTCGGCAGACTCCCCCGAGAGCTGGCTTTACCATTTTCTCTGTCTCCAGCATGTAACACGCCTCCCCAGCCAAAGGGATATGTCAGCACCTGCCTCGGCAATGGAGTTGAAGCCAGGCTTTGGCACTCGGCAAACTCCTGGGTACCTCAGCCTCCACCTACATTAAAAGCCCTCCAGGTTTTGAGCCATTTGTAAGACAGGCAGCAGCTGACATCCATCAGAAAGAGACTCACTGAATCTGGGATGCAGAGCGTGTAATTAAAAATTGTCATTAACATGAGGATTTTTGCACATCCTAGAGCGTTCCTGTTTATGACTGTTAGGACATATTAGGGCAGTTTCTGAGGTTCATTCAACCCTATCAACAACTGGGGAAGGCAGCAAGCATTTAATTTTGCCTGAGTAAAGAAAACAAACATTTTACCATCCAGCCACATGTAAAACTAAGGAAAGAAAAAACTGATCAAAACAGAAGGTATGCTATTATATAAGTGAGGTGAAAAAAAAAATCCCACAAGCTCAGATGATGTCATGGAAAATACTTTCAAGTATCTCTTACTTAGCATCATGACCAGCTCTTATTTGATGAGCCAAAAAGGTGCAAGACTGGGGACTCCAAATTCATCATATTCCCAACACTCCACAAACTTGATCTAAACCCTTTGCATTTAGGGAGCCTTGAATATGAGCACATGTTCTGGGAATGCTGGGGTAAAGAGTTACGAAAGCTCTGTCTACTTTGATCTCCAGAAATTAAGTCATACAGTTAGAAAAGAGGGGAAAAAGCTTTGTGATGACAAGGCCTTAAAAAATGTGAAAGCCATCTTTATTTTCATAACTAATGGTGGCAATCATTCACCATCATGTGCCTATCATCCTCTTAATCAAATCCCAAAGGTAACTATAAACAGAGTACTTGTCCTAGACTAGCTGGCTTTTGGAAGGACCCCTCCCTAGAGGCACCTGGCAGGGAGCCACACCCCGGGATGGGTAAATGGCTCCAGGTTTTGAAGGCAGCCCATAGATTGTCAGCACTCTCTGAGAAGAAATAAAAGCCCAGATTATAAGTTAGTTTGGGATTAGAGGCTGGCTGTTTGCCCACCAGAGACTGGCACACCATTCTCTCCTCAGGAGAGGCCCTGTATAAAGAAGCAGGCCCAGTCTGTCCCTGCCTTGGGGAATGGCTTTGCCTCCGAAGTCAAAATATTGCTTGTTCCAACATCACTTTGTCATTCTCACAACTTCCATTATAGTTATAGAACATGAGGGACAACTGCTAATTTGAAATGAAAATGATTCATATGAAATGAATCGCTGTGGATGCTCGATAATGCAGTCTAACATGAGCTCCACTGACCCTCCTCTCAATTGCCTCTCGTTGCTTGCATCCCTCTCTCCACCTCCTGGGGCATTCATCCTGAGAGCCCTTCTGAACTGGCACTTTGAACCAAGCCCTCTCTGATCCTGACCAAGGCTGACCCAGGTTGGAATCTTCCTGTACCTTCTACAGCATGGCCAGCAGGATCTGAACCCCCATCATTCTGTCATTTCCCACCACGTTACATCTCTGCTCAGAATCTCATCATAAGATTGTGACTAAATGAGAGTGTAGGCAAAGCATGTGGCCCTCAATTACAATAAATAACATGAATACATAATCATTACATTATCCAGCCTGGCCTACTTCAAATACAACAATCCAGATGCTTCCTGACCTTTCTTCTATTTCAAGATGGGTAGTAACATGGTTGGCTTGTAGAATGACACCAAACCCTGGGAGCCACCTACTTCAGTCTAAGCAAGAAAAATAGGTTACAAGGAATATAATGCTATGAAAGCTAGGATGATTTCAGGGAAAAAAAATGGCAAATTGTTATAAAGGTGGGGTGTTTTAAGAAGCCCAGCAGTACAGTAGAGCCTCATTAGGACATGGAGCCTACCACTGGAAGGTGACTGGTACTGGATTTCTCATCTCTGTGACCTCAGTGTCCTCTTACCTCTGTGCTATTCTCTCTCTGCAGATCTGTTCTCACCTTCTCAAAGCTTAAGGTTTCCCACAGCACTTGAGTTTACACAGCTTCAGTTTAACACTCTATCCTAGGGCTGGCCAGTTAGCTCACTTAGAGCATGGTGGTGATAACACCAAAGTCAAGGGTTCGGATCCCTGTACTGACCAGCTGCCCCCCCACCCCAAAAGTCTATCCTAGACAGACTAGCTCTTCTCAATTCCAAATTCCCTGATTATGCCATCTTGGCAGGGTCCACACCCGGAGATTGGATTGAAGAAGTTCAACATGTTTGAGGACTAGAGGATAAAGGAAATCCCAACATGACCTGACTGGGCAAAGGTGCAGCCAGCAGTGAGAGAGAACTCTAGACATATTTAGGAGTAAATAGATACCTTGGTATGCTGAGGTCCATGCTAAAGACTGAATTCTTAAGTCAATGAGGGCCATGACGACTCTTTCAGAACACAGCTCTATCTTTCCTGGACATCCTGTGTTACCTTTTATAATTCATGCCGTATAATCACCATTGAAAATGTGTCCTTTCTACTAGTATTCCAATAATTCCTCATATACAGAAAGTGCTAAAATATTTTATCACAAGGAAACCAATAATTTGATGAATGTCTTAAAAACTTAGCGAGATGCCCCATTATTAAAAAAAATGAGTTCACACTAATTAATAACCTGTCAAATCACCCCATATCACATGGCAGGTGATCTGGCTTGCTCTGAGGAAGAGGAATGAGTTAGTCCTTCATGACTTCCAATCCTTTTAAAACCTGTTCAAGTCCAGGTGAAAAAGTAATCTCTCTAATGCTGACTTCTGCGTCTCCTCCCTGTGTTTAGGAGCTGGGCTTTCCAAGCTTTTCATTAAGAAAAGGGGATTGGCAGATGGATGGGAATGAGGGAGAAACAGCTCTCCTGAATTCCCAGGCTGTCTCTGGCTGGATACGGGAATGCCGCGCGTCTCCTCCCTGTGTTTAGGAGCTGGGCTTTCCAAGCTTTTCATTAAGAAAAGGGGATTGGCAGATGGATGGGAGTGAGGGAGAAACAGCTCTCCTGAATTCCCAGGCTGTCTCTGGCTGGATACGGGAATGCCGCGTGCACTTTCCTCTGGCATCCTCCACAACAAAACCGTTGTATAGCTCAAAACAAACCCCACGTGAACCAATGGTAAAAGGGAAATATTGAGTAGACTTTCTGGCACTACAAAAATTAAATTTGGCACTACCCCAAAAACCCTGCAGATTGCTCATTTTAGCCCAAACATGTTTCACTTGTTTGTTTGTAGGAGTAAATAGCATATCCAAAAGAATTATGTCAAGGGATGATTACTACCAAGATGTTACCCAGGATGCCGATAACTTTATTTTTCTTCTGTGTGTCCTGAGCATATTTCTTCAAAAGCAGTTCTGTTGAATGTTTAGCAATTTTACTACATTTCGACCAGCCCAGGTAAAGGTGTCCTGCAATTCTACTCCAGGTGAAGTAACAGTAGATACATTTCCCCTGAACAAAAGCATTTTGAACACAATAAACTGGCTTATGGAAATAAAATAGCTGAAGGCCTTTATTTAAGGTGTTACTCCCCAACAGGGAGGTTTGGCAGCAACTTCGGCCTGTGTCGGAGAGATCGTAAGAGCGTTAGTCAGTGTGCAAACACAGCCTACANCAGTAGATACATTTCCCCTGAACAAAAGCATTTTGAACACAATAAACTGGCTTATGGAAATAAAATAGCTGAAGGCCTTTATTTAAGGTGTTACTCCCCAACAGGGAGGTTTGGCAGTAACTTCGGCCTGTGTCGGAGAGATCGTAAGAGCGTTAGTCAGTGTGCAAACACAGCCTACAAAGCACGGCCTCGCCCAGCTGGAAAGACTGGGCTTGTCAGAAGGAGCTGCGTGTTTGACAGCGTTCCTGCCTGGGAGAATCAACGACTCTGCATATGGGAGAAAAGGGTGCTTTTAAAAAATGTGCTAATAAAGCAAAAAGTGTGCAAAGCGCTTTATTTAGCGTGGTGGATCTCAAACATTAGCTTGCGTCAGAATCATCTGGAAGGCTTGTTAAAACACAGGTTTCTAATTCAGAAGGCCTAAGGTAGGACCCTGTAATTTGCATTTCTAACTACTTCTCAGGTACTGCTATTGGTCCAGGGGTGCCACTTCAAGACTCTCAGAGCTATCAACTGTTTTTCCTCCACAACCAAACCGCATGCAGCTGCCCGGCAAATTCCTATTTTCTCTGAGAGATCCAGGAAGCCCAGAGGAGGAGAAAGAACTGGTTGGACCTCACCCAATTTTTCAGGTGTTTCCTTCCACATTTAGAAATCTGATTAAGCAGGGGGATTCTACCAGATTTGGCAAGAATGAGAAATCCTACGGGCAAAGTGCTCACATTTTGGGGTGGGAATATTTTATGTATCAAAGGCATCCTTATTTTCGTACAGCAGGAACCCAACAAAAGAGAAGTCAGACTTTCTTGGCAGATCTCAGAATCAATTATTCTTCACCGTCTAGATGAAGGAAGAGATCAATGAACTTTTTATTTACTGAGTGGTTCTTAGGCCTGAGGTGTTTAAAGTATTTCATGAACCCTCCCTGTACCCTGGAGGTGGGTATTCCATACTCATCAGGTTGAATATCACGTGGTTAAAAACTGGTAGACCCATCTTTGAGCTTGGTTTTCTCATCCACCTGCTCTGTTTTTTGTCAATTCTTGGCATTCTTTATCAGGGGGAAAAAAAAAAAAAAGACTGGCAGATGGATGGGAAAGAAGAATAAACCCCAGATACAGTAGATTCCCAATATGTGTGTATAGCTGACCACAAAAATGATGAACAGGTTTTCCTTTGGTATTTTCCATAACATAGCAGTATATGGCTCCCAAACAAACCCCAAATGAACTGACAGTAAGTAAAAAATGTTCTCCAAATTAAAGTCTTTCCACAACACCATGGCATGATGGTGTAAGGGTGCTGTGGCAGAGATGGCTGCCCACCCACATCCATTCCTCTTTTCTTCCTTAACCAGAATACCATCATTTTAATTACAGCATCAATATGTCCAGCTAAGAACAGTATTTCTGCACCTCTCTAGTAGCTGCACATGGCCATATGAATATATTCTGGCCAACGATACATAAGAGTGGATTTCTGGGAGAGCTCTTTGAAAGGAGGCCAAAGAGTTGGAAATGGCCCTTTTGGCAATGGAATGTCCATTCCCTTTCTTCCTGCTTCCTCTCTGGAATGTAAACAGAATGGCTGGGGCTCCAGCAGCCATCCTGTACCATGAAGTAATCTCAACAATGAACACTGTAGGCTGAGGATGGAAGGACAGAAAGTTAGAAGTCTGTGTTTGTTTGTTTGTTTTGTTTCTTTTTAATACTACAAAGCCACAATACCAACCTTGGATTGCTTATCTCTGAACTTCTTTTACTAGGGAGAGAAATAGACTATTTCTTTATCTACAGTCTCTGTTACGAGGAAGCGAAGGCAAATCCTAAATGATAGAGCAGTGACTTTCAAACATTACTGTAACACCAGAATCATCGAGGCCCTTATTGAACATTATTTCCATTTTCATTTCTCTGGGTCTGAAAAGGAGACCACAACTCTGCATTCTCAACCAACACCTCACATCATACCAGGAAGAACACTGGTTTAAGGGGAAGGCAAACACGACCCCACAAGATAAAGACAAAAACTCCTGAAGTGTAATCTCCGATGTGAGCTGACACATTTGAAAGGTTTTATAAAAGCCCATTTGAACCCAGAGACTAATCTTTATTTCACGCTCCCCCTTGCCTACAGTTTGAGAAGATTGGAACCTCAGTTAATCTACCTCAGTTCAGGGAGGCAATATTTGGAATGTGCTTAAACCATCTCGGAAGGCAAGTTGTATAGAGAAGGGAAAGATGCAGACTGAATTTGCAGCATGTGGTGGTTTTTATGAAAC
>NW_007730609.1:85976-86310 GCF_000696425.1 Galeopterus variegatus
GTTGTATAGAGAAGGGAAAGATGCAGACTGAATTTGCAGCATGTGGTGGTTTTTATGAAACATGCACACTGATTCCCAAATGGGGACCTGGAGGACAATCAGGTAGCATAACAGCTATGAGCAAGTGGTCATGGGTGCTTCTGAGGGCCCATTTGTTCATTTTGCCCCTACTTCCCAGAATTTCATTACTCAAGCAATAGGAGAAAAGTGTTAAGTGGCATCTAAGAGGTGAAATCATACCAAGTTTGACTCCTTCCCTTTTCTAAGCCTGGAGACTCACATTATAATTCTAATTGGTTTACTCAAGAAGTAATTTAGCAAACAACAGACTAAT
>NW_007730609.1:86769-91627 GCF_000696425.1 Galeopterus variegatus
GCTATTCCTTTCATCTCAGGGACTTTGCACCAGCCACTCCCTCTGTCTGGAATGTTCTTCCTCCAGATATTTACATGGTGCCCATCCTCACTTCTTCCGGTCTTTGCTCAATGGTCATCTTATCAGAGAGGCCTTCTCTGACTATCCTATAAATCAGCACCTCATCCCTTGTTGTCTAGATTGGTGCTTCTCAACTGGGGGTAACATTACCCCCCAAAGGACATTTGAGAACATCTGGAGACATTTTTGGTTATCAAAGCTGGGAGAGGGGGCTGCTATTGGCATATAGTGGGTAGAGACCAGGGATACTGCCAAACCTCCTACAATATATAGGTCAGCCCCCACAGCAAAGAATGATCTGAATCAAAATGTCAATAGTGGTGAAACTGACAAACCCTTAACGTGCTTTTCTTCACAGAACTTATCGCTGGTGACAAATGACCTACCTGTTCACTGTCTCTCTCTTCTCTTCAGAATGTGAACACCGGGGCTTGGTTCACTGTATAACCCCCAGAAGATGGTCTGGCATGTAGTAGGTGCTCAATAGTTGTTGGTTAAATGAATGCATGCTGAGTTCAAACCTCATCTTTCTGCCTGTCTGGTTTATCAAAGGATTTAAACAGACACCTGCACAAGAAAATGCACGGGTGACAAATAAAACCCACCGAGCTTCTCTTTTGTTGCATCAAAACAGTGGCTTTTTGGCCGGCCCGGTGGCGCACTGCTACAGTGCGCCGCTTGGGAGTGTGGCAGCGCTCCCGCCNATTTCAAGCTACCAACATGACATCATGGGACGTGGGATTGGGAAGAGATGCACACAGTAGCATACCATTATACGAGGGTACCTCAAAAAAAGTTCATGGAAAATGGAATTAAAAGAGAATGAGAATCTTTTCATGAACTTTTTGAAGATCTCTCATATAGTATTTCTACCATACGTATATAATAGATGAAATAATCTCAATGACATAAATAATTCTAAAATATGGTAATCAGGAAGTGATGAATTTTGAGTATGCATTACCTTTGTTTTTAATATAATTTCACTATAAGTTTACATAATTAAATTTTTACAGTGGCTCTATTTAAAAACTAACTTATAAAATTCCTGAAAACTGACTAATCGGTTCTTGCAAGGCAGGATGAGCCGGTTCCAGCATATCAGTGTCAGGAACTTATAGGGTCAGTTTCTTTGGCAAAGTCTCTTTAAAAAGGTAAAAAGAAAAGAGCAATAGAAGAGCTGTAAACAAGGATTAAGCAGCTAAAGAACACTTCAAAGGGTATGATGACAACTTATCTGTTGTCTAACTCCAACTAACACTGTCTTCAATGATCCTAGCAAATTGCGCGTTAAGCCAAGTTATCTGCTTCAGCTGACACATACTTCAGAATGTTCACAGCTCTTTAGTCTCCTAGTCTTTTCCACACCCCACTTCCTCTTTCTCCCCAGAATTTTGCCTTCTCTCTTTATATCTTTTCCTTTTCTCCCTTCCTGTTTTCTTTCTAAATCCCAAGGGGTAATACAGAACTGAAAAAGACTTAAAATTATTTATGTATTGGCAGGTGTCTTGTTTTCCTTCTAAAGTTAAAGAGGATGTGAGCTGTTCTCATGCATATGTGGAAGCTAACAAAGTTGATCTCATAGAAGTAGAGAGTAGAATTGTGGTTACTAGAGACTAGTAAGGGGAGGGGGCGGAGGGGAGGAGGGATGCAGTGAGGGTGGTCATTGGATACAAATTGTAGAGAGATAGGAAGAATAAGATCTAATGTTTTATAGCAATATCAGGAGACTATAGTCAGCAACAAATTGTTGCATAACTTCAAGTAGCTGATTGGGAGGATGTTGAATATTCCCAACACAAAGAAGTGACAAATATTTAAGGTGATGGATATGCTAAACACCCTGATCTGATTATTGCATGATCATTGCACACAGTGTAAATGTACCCAAATACCATATTTTACACCATAAATACATACAATTATCATGGGTTAATTAAGAAAAAATAAATTAAAAAAATAAAAAGGATGTGAGTTGAACATATTGTAGCTCTCTATAAAGAAGAAAAACAACCAAAAACACCCCACCCCAAACCTCAATAAAACTTTTCTTTTTTTAAGCTAGCATATGACTGTCAAACTGTGTTCTAGTAGGTAGTTGTTCTTAAAAGCAAAAAAATCCTTCATTTTTGGGATAGCTACTCAAGCATCAACTATGTTAATATTTACATACAGTGTAGGACAAAGAAACTGCATTTGATGTTTAATGTTTGAGTCCTGACAATATGACAAATGGTAAGTCTACAATTTTGGCCAAGTTATTTAACTTCTCTGGGCTTCACTGTCCTCATCTGTAAGATTAGAATAATTGTATCCACCTCACAGAGTTATTGTGAGAACTAAAGATGATGACAGAATGAAAATATACTGTGAACTATAAGTCTATATGTAATGGTCAGATCAGTATTATTATTATTAAAGATAACAACCACACTGAAAATTAGAATTGCATTGGGCTGCTAGTAATAGACCTGAGTAGAGTGGTCTAGAGATAGTTTGATATTTTGTAAAACCCCTCAAGCATCTAGGCTCTTCCTGTCTTTCTGTATCTACCATCCTGTGTGTTCATGGCATCTATTCCTGAAATTGCAAAATGGCTGCTGGAGTCCCAGCCATCACATTCACATTCCAGGTTAAAAGATGGGTAAAGGGAAAAGGGAAAAAAACCTATCTCCCAGTTAGAGTGACAACATTTAAGGAGATTTACTGGAAGTACTAACCAACTTCTACTTCTACCCCCATGGGCTAGACCTAGCTGCAAGGGAAGCTGAGAAATGTAATCCTTAATAGGGCATATTGCTGCCCAGAATAAAATCAGATTTTGCTAGTAAGAAAGGAGGAGACACTAATACTGTGTGATACCTAGCAATCTGTATTCCCAATGAATATCTGATTTGGGTTACCTCTTTCCCATGGGGACTTCTTAAGAATGTTCTATTTGACATCTTTCTGTGTGTTTTAAATCATTGTTTTTGATTCTACACTTCACATATAACATAACTAGCCCATTGCCTCCTCCCCATTATTAGCAAATACAGTTTCACAATGTCATGCAAGACCAGTTTGAACACAGTTTAGAAAGCAACAGCAGAAGAAATCCTAGGATCAATCCAACTTTTTAACTGTCCATAGTGATTAATAATGACATATACTTAAATCCAAAGAAAAAATTTTCTTCAAGAGACTAGAGCTTGCTGATCGTAGGACATTGCTGGAATCCCATTTTAAAATACAGGTGACCTATGTTTGGAGTCAATTCACTTGAGGCAGTTTCATTTCTGCACATTAAAATAAATACTGTGAATCCACAGGAAAGTATGGAAACTAAGGAGTGCACCTGTACATTATGAAGTACATACTTCTGATTACCATAGCTACTTTCAGCCTGACTAACCTGCCCTGACCCACTATGTTTCAAATGAATCATAGATACAATTGCAAGAATTTGGTCTTTCCTGTTCCCAAAGATCAAAATATCAGTGAATGGGCCGGCCCGGTGGCGCACTGCTACAGTGCGCCNAACAAATTAAGGAAAATAATCACATTACGTCCTAAGCAGATGCTATAATTCAAAATCACATGAGTTGTTTTGCTCCTATGCCTGTTAGCTCTCACATGCTCACTCTCTTTTTAACCCTTTTAGTTTTTCTATTATTTATTTATTTATTTTATTTATTTATTAAGCTTCAATGTTTAGTTAGAAAATACTTTCCATTTAGTATGGAGCATTATCTGACAATTATTTATTTTATCCTGTCTTAAAGAAAAGGTCTCAGAAAGGGAAGAACTATGGTTTACATACTTCCCAAGCTACAATTACAGAAGAATTCCCCCACGTCAATTTTACCAAAACACTCTGCATATTGTCTACACATTTGCATACATGCCCTACTAAAAGTTATCCAACAGTTACTTTTTTTGGTGGGGGAGACAGTTTCGTATTGCCTTTAGAGAAAATACATACATACATGTGTATAAAAAGAGCAGGATGGCAGCTTCCTACAATAGTTAAGTGTTTGGACTCTGGAGTCAGATTGTTTGGGTCAGAATACTGGATCTAACACTTACCATAACAGTTGGGCAAGTTACTTTATCTCTTGTAGAGTCAATATCTCCATCTGTAAAATGGGGACAATGTCTACCTTAAAGCAATGTCACGAGGCTCAATGATACAATGTAACCAGCACAGAGACAGGCACACAGTGGAGGCTCTATATTTCTTAGCTTTGAAGCAATCTAACGCATAATTCATAAATGTCTATGTTATGGACAAAATTGTATCTCCACTACCCCCAAATATATCTGTTAAATCCCTAACCCTCATATATGACTATATATGGAGATAGGGACTTTAAGGATGTAATTAAGGTTAAATAAGGTCATAAGGGTGGGACCCTATCCAATAGGACTGATGTCCTTAGAAGGAGAAAGAGTCACCAAGAGTGTATATGTACAGAGAAAAGGTCATGTTAGGATATAACGAGAAGACAGCCATCTGCAAGCCAGGAAGAAAGGCCTCCCCAGAAACCAACTCTGCATGTACCCTAATCTTAGACTTCTGACCTCCAGAACTCTGAGAATATAAATTTCTGCTGTTTAAGCCCCCTAGTTTGTACTATTCTGTTATGTCAGCTATGCAGACTAATACAATCTACTATATGCAAGGAACTGTTGAGTGCTTATGGGGAAAGGATGCACCTGTGAATAAAATACCACTCAGGTTTAAGGATGTTTACTCTAGTAGAGTGTATAAAACAAGTAGACAGTGACTATAACACGATGGTACTTCAAAAAGATC
>NW_007730609.1:92211-97687 GCF_000696425.1 Galeopterus variegatus
TGGTTCCCGCTCACTGGCTGAGCGAGGTGTGGGCGCAACACTGAGGGTTGCGATCCCATTGCCGGTCCGGTCCGGTCCGGGCATGACACTGAGGGTTGCGATCCGTTGCCAGACACGAAAAAAGACAAAAAGGAAAAAAAAAATATCAGTGAATGTAATACCTTTGCCTGTGGGTTCAAGGTTACATATGGCCATAAAACTCTAAATGCCTTATATCATGTCCTTTTAGAAAAACTCACAGGAAAGATTTGGTTAAGATGAGCCAAATTATGCCACAATACCAAATACCACCAAAATATCACTGGCATTGTACCACACTTGTTTGTTAACTTAAAAAAATTTTTTTTGTGTGTGGTGGTAAAATATATATAAGATTTGCCATCTTAACCATTTTAAGTGTACAATTCAGTGGCATTAACTACATTTACAATGTTGTGCAGCTGTCACCACTATGTCTAAAACTTTTTCATCATGCCAAACAGAAACTGTACCAATTAAACAATAATTCCCCATTTCTCTCCCCCAGATCCCAGTGACCTCCAATCTACTTTCTGTCTTTATGAATATGCCTACTCTAGATATTTCACATAAGAGCAATCATACAATATTTGTCCTATGTGTCTGGTTTATTTCATCTAGCAAGATGTCTTTAAGGTTAATTCATGTTGTAGCATTTGTCAGAACTTCCTGTTTGTGGCTGACTAATATTCCACCATAATTATATACCTTATTTTGTTTATCCATTCATCTGAAGATGGAACTTGGGTGGTTTTTACCTTTTGATGATTGTGAATGATGCTTCAGTGAACATTGGTATACTAGTATCTGTTTGAATCTCTGCTTTCCATGATTTTGGGTATACACCTGGAAGTGGAATTGCTAGATCGTATGGTAATCCTGTTTAACTTTTTGAGAAACTGCCAAACTGTGTTCCTCGGCAGCTACACCACTGTACATTCCCACCAGCAGTTTCTTCACATCTTTGTTAACACTTATTATTTTCCATTTTTTAAAATTATAGCCATGTTACTACGTGTGAAGTGGTACCTCATTTTGGTTTTGTCCTGCATTATCCTAATGACTAACGACATTGTGCATATTTTCATGTGCTTATTGGCAATCTGTAGATCTTCTTTGGAGAAATGTCTATTTTAGTACTTTGCCCACTTTTTAATCAAGTTGTCTTTTTGTTGTTGAACTGTAGGGGTCCTTTATATATTCTGGGTATTAAACCCTTATCCACACCACAGTTTTATTTCTCACACTATATTTCCCACAGAAGTAGGCAGAGACCCAGATGATGGAGACTCCCTATTGATATGTGCCTCCATGATGATGGCAGCAGAGAAAAGGAAGGTTGGAGCTGAACACTGGCAATTAAGTGTCTTTACCTGGATGTGATGCATGTGACTTCTGTTCACATTTCATTGGCTGAAGCAAGTCACATGGCCATGACCAACTTCAAGAGGGGTGAGTAAGTACATTTCTCCCCTGTGCCTGGAAAAAGAGGGAGCCCTAACCCCTGCCACAGCAGGGAAAGAACAGAGTGCTGTGTGAACAAGACATCACCTTTTGCAAAGGTAAGTACAGCTGATGCTCTTTATTCATGGCAGTTATGTTTTATAAAGTAACAGCAAACACTGAATTAGTGAATATTAATTAAATCATTGCTATTAGGGGAAATATAGGGCTCAGTCCCTGCTAGCCTCTGGTTGCAACATTTTCATCAACCAATCAATCCATAACATTGTTTCATGTGTGTTTCTGTTTAAGGACAATCTATTTAATATAAGAGAGTATTTCAAAAAGTTGATGAAAAGATTCATACTATCTTTCAATTCTATTTTTCCATTAACTTTTTGAAGTACCCTCTCATATATTGTTGAATCATTAATACTGAACTCATGGCCAACAGCACTATAACTCATGCCTGATTGAAGATTATCTAACATATATATTTTCTCCATAAAGCACATCACAGCCTTCAGGCCCTTAAAAATACTAGACAGTGCTTCACTATGCTTAGGGCCATTTTAAACAGTGAAATCACCAACAAAAAACAAAAGATGCAAAAAAGTGGCACTAAACAGGCCACTTGTCTATTTAGTATGAGAGCTGAAACAAGAAGACAGAACACCACCTTGTCCTACTTCAGTTGGAAATGTGCGTGCTGGGCAACTCACAATTTTTTGCCCCTCTGTGTATGTCCGCTAATGACCACAAATGCTGCCCAAGTGTTGATATGGGGGCAAATTTGTAAAAGAAAAATAAATGAGGATCAACTAAATTATAAATCATTTGACCTGCTCAGGAGTAAAGGGCTGAGCCTGGATTTGAATTTAGGTGTGACTTCTAAGCTCATTCTCCATCCAGTTCACCACACTGGCTCCACGAACTAGTCACAGGATAACACTCTGCCCTGTGTATTTGATGAATCAATGAGCAGTATAGTCACAGTTCATTCTCCAAGCTTGTGATCCCTGCTAAAACCTTGAATAATAAACAAGCTAGAGTGTCTGCTTAATCATGAAAGCCACATGGATCAGTTGGAACTCCAAAGAAGGTAGAAATCAACTGTGTTATTTGGTAATGCGTATGATTTGAAAGTTATGTGCAGACGTTATACAGTAAGAATCATGTGAACTGACTCAGGCTTGACAACTTTTCTCCCTGAGTGAAAAAGAAGTTCTCTTCTGTGCAAGAGAAGTTAATGTGCCAGGTTCATCCGCAACAAAGGCCATGTGGTTCCTGAAGGGGCTGCTCCAATTCCTGAGATTTATTTTATTATTTTATGTATGTGTATGTATTTATTTGTTTTGCGGTAAAATACACATAACATAAAATTGACCATTTTAACCATTTTTAAGTGTACAGTTCAGTGGTGTTAAATCCATTTACCTAGTTGTGCTGCCATCACCACCATCCATCTCCAGAACTTTTTTCATCTTCCCACACTGAAACTTTGCTCTCATTAATCATTAACTTTCCATACTCTCCACCTCCTGGCCCCTGGCAACCACCACTCCTCTTTCTGTCTCTATGAATTTGACAACTTGAGAGTGATTTGTATTAAATGTTGGGACCAAATGTTCATCCGTGGTAACACTTCTCTGAAATTATGGTAAAAATCAGTGGGAAAAAAAATGAGTCAGACAATGTTAACTATACTTAGATTTAAGTCCTTTATAAGCAATTTTCCTTCTGTCTTTAATAAGACAATTAAAGATCACAGGAGAGATGCTGGTTCCAGCCATTAGAATCTACAAGAAATGAAAGGATCTGAGAAGTCAGTTGTTCGTAGTGCCTCCATTGAAAAGACCCATGAGATATGCTGCCACTGACAACTGAGCGAGTTATTTCTACTGAATTTTCAGTCTTGGGCCATTAAATGTATTTTTCACAGGTCATAAAATTCCTGTTACATAGTACCTCTTCCTGGCTCATGACAGAGCTTTCCAATTGCTCTAGGAATGGCACGAGAAGCAACCAAATGTGGTAGACAACAATTTTGAGAGAAGAACTCAGTATCAACTAGGCTCAGACCTAAATAGGCAGTTCTGGGCAGGCATTCTTCAGCATCCTGACATTCCCAGCATCTTAGTCTAAAACACTCATCTGCATGCTATCATAGTCTTCAACAGTAGATACTGCTACACAGTTAGTGCCCAGCTGTAGTCATGCCCTTTGGGCTTGTTTTTTTGTTATGATTATCTCCTTTCCCTTTGTTGCCTACAGCATTCTTTACCATTGTTTTAGTTATTTTTCTAAAAACTCCTTTAAATGCTTTTTGGATATATACAGGAAATGGATAAAAAAAGAAAAAAATCTTAATCTTCATACGTTTTTACCTATGAAAATGGGGAGTTACAGAATCAGTTCTTACCTTTGTTAAATGAACGGAGCAGAGGTGTGAAAAATACTAAACACAAAATGATCCTACAATTGTTAGTATTGATATAAACTTCATACGTTTTTACCTATGAAAATGGGGAGTTACAGAATCAGTTCTTACCTTTGTTAAATGAAGGGAGCAGAGGTGTGAAAAATACTAAACACAAAATGATCCTACAATTGTTAGTATTGATATAATTTTGTTTTAAAGAGAAGCTATCTAAAATTATATTTTACTTAAGGTTTGAGTAAATATGAACTCAAAGTCAGGTGAAGTGGCTCAGAACCAGATTGAGATGCAGACTTAAAATAGAAGGAAAATTTTTTCATGAGTAATTTAAGAAGTGGTACTAAAAATTGTGTCACATAAGATCATCACCATATTTAGAAGGAAGACAGAAACACTGAATAACTGGAGATTTGTTAAAAATGAACGAACTGGGGAAGCAAGGCATTAAGTATAGCACGTGCAAAACCCTTGAGGCTGGAGGAAGATTGGTGTACTTGAAGAGTGGTGCTATGGTCTAAATGGATCCCCCAAATTCATGTGTTCGCAATTTAATCTCCAATGCAACAGTGTTGGGAGGTGGGGCTTTCTGGGAAGTGTTTAGGTCATGAAAGCTCTGCCCTCCTGAATAGATTAATGCCACTACAGAAAGGGCTTGCAGGAATGGGTTCACCCTCTTCTGCTCTTCTTCCATGTGGTAACACAGTGTTTGTTCTTTCTCTTGCCCTTCCACCACATGAGGATCCAGCAAAAAAGCCCTCACCAGATGCCAGCACCCTGATTTTGGACCTCCTAACCTTCAGAACTATGAGAAAATAAATCCCTGTTCTTTATAAATTACCAAGTCTTAGGTATTCTGTTACAGCAGCACAAACGAACTAAGACAAGTGGCAAAGGATTCAGTGTAGCTGGATGTTAAGAAATGGTGGACAATTGCTCCAAGAATAGAAATATATTCTATAGCTTTCCATCAAGCAAAGGAAAAATGAAAGAAACTTTAAATACTTCATTAAAAAAATAGAAGTCAAGAAAATACAAAAAAGCGGAGGAAAAAACATGGTAAATAAAATAAAGTGGTAGGGATGATTATATAAGTTATCATAATAAATTTAAATGTATTAAAAGATAAAAGATTATCAGTTTGGAAAAAAAAAAGACAAATGCAATATCCATCAAGTGTTGCTTACAGAGTCCACCTTAAGAAAAGGCTGAACACAGAAGAATGGAAAAGTACAATCTTGCAATTACTCATCAAAAGAAAGCTAGTATACAATGTTAATATCGTACAAACCAGAATTTAAGCAAATATAATTAAGAGGGATAAAGAGGGATGTTGTAGTTGATTAATAGATCCTTTGTTATTTCAAATTATTAGTGATACAGTTTACCAAATACTTTTATAATAGGTACCAGTTCACTACTCCTGCTCCTGGAAAATATTATTAATGTAGCTGTTTATAAACTTAAAATATCACAAAAAATTATTTTCATGTTAAAATAAATGCAAAAGACACATTAAAAAAGATGTTATAAAATAAAAGAAACAATCTATCAAAAATACAGTGTAACCATAAATTT
>NW_007730609.1:98491-100459 GCF_000696425.1 Galeopterus variegatus
AAAAAAAAAAAAAAAAAAAAAAAAAAAAAAAAAAAAAAAAGAAACTGGGTCAAGGCCACTTGGCCACTGTCAAAAACCAAACTTTTCTGATTCATAACTCTTCCTGCACTTCCATGTTCCCTTTTCTGTGTATCTGACCAGTATACATTCTTCCCTGATGTCATGAGGGAGAAGAGTGATGAACAAATTAACTGCTTCCTAAATTCTAGCTCTAGGTGGCAATGGGCAAGTCACATACTTTCTTTGAGATTGTTTTCTTAAATATCAAATGCAAGTTTTCAGCTTAATAATTTCTTTACCGTCTTATTTTACTTGTACTAGAATTCTATAGTTCTTGTCCCCACCATCTCAGACGTAGATCTCAGTTTTGTTTTCCCAGATAGGCCTTACCAAGAAAAATGTTTTCACATCAATTGGCCTTTCTAGTTAGTAATAATATCTGATGTTTCTTGAAATGCCAGATACTAATGGGGTGCTCTACAAAGAGGAATGATTACTATCTTCATTTTATAGATGAAGAAGAATGATCTTACCAAGGTAAAATAACTTGCTCCAATCATAAATCCAGAGAGAGGCAGAGCAGAATTGTGTTCCAGGCGTATCTGGTATTACAGCCACGGCTTTCAACTGCTATGCTTGGGAAAGATCACCCACTGAACATACTTTAGCAGAGCTGTTTCTCATGTCATATTCACCATCCAAATGAATTCTCGACCGTCCACACACACAGCCACGGCTTTCAACTGCTATGCTTGGGAAAGATCACCCACTGAACATATTTTAGCAGAGCTGTTTCTCATGTCATATTCACCATCCAAATGAATTCTCGACCGTCCACACAGCAATGGGGCCCAGGAGAAGATGGTTGTTTCCAAACCATGTTCAAATGCAACCTCAAAGTTATCCCATCATTTTACCCTCTCCTTCAATAAACATGAATAGAGTTGCCGAGTGGTTGGCAAAATTAGTTGGTGGGCATTGTAGCTCCCTTTCCTACCTGCTTCTCTGTCCGAGTCTATGATGCTTACAATGATTTGCAGAATGATGGAAGAGGAAGGAGAGAACAAAAAAAATCCTGAAACGTTCACAGTCTTGACCATTGATCCTGGGGAAATCATAACCCCCTCACCAAACTCCTGATGGAGAAAACACTTTTTTATCCTAACACCCTTTGGCAAGAGCCAGAAAGGAGGTTTCCCAGAACTCCAGGAATGTAGGGAAGTTAGCATTTACAGACCCTCATTTACAGGCCCTCCTAGGTTGCTGCTAGACTTTTTGGTACCTTAACATAAATTAAAAAAAGAGAGCCTCCCAACTATGAATTAGAAAAAGTAAGTCCCCAGTGGAAGAAGGTAGAATCCTGCACCACAGCCAGGTAAGCTGCAAGGTGATTTATGTAAATAAAATGTACTCCTTCTGGGAAGTCATCAGAGCCCAGGTGAATATCAGCCTCCAATCATCCCTTGGCCGGGCACCTTTCTGCAATGTACAGACTGGACAACTGCATTTGGCAGTCCTGATCCTCTTTCAAGCTAGCAGTCTATGAACTTATCCTTTAGGATTAGGAAGTGCGGTTCAGAAACTGCTTGAATAATTAGCTTCCCTTAGCAAGATCTGATCACTGAGCTTTAATCAGTCTAACTGTTGTAACAATAACAACTACCACCACTATTTACTAAGTGCCAACTACACGTTAGGCATTGTCCTTGGGAATTTACCAACATGATGATATGAACCAGTCTATGGAACTGTTTTTCAGTACCATCCATCTGGATGTTGATGAGTTTCTGCCCCATATGTCCCTTTTATTGTGTATAATTAATACTGAGCAGTTCTTCCTGACAGTAATTGGCCAAAAGGCTCAGTTACTTCCTGAGGCAACTTAAAGAACCTTAGGAAGACTCTACCAGATATGAAAGGATACTTGCCTTCCTGTTTGCTAAAGAGCAACTTCATCCATTCATCCAT
>NW_007730609.1:101328-121481 GCF_000696425.1 Galeopterus variegatus
TCGATAGTTCATTCCTTTTTATTGTAGAGTAGTAGTCCACTATATGAATATAACACAATTTGGTTATCCATTTACCTGTTGGTGGACATATGTGTTGTTTCCAATTTTTGACTAGAAAATTGAAAAAGAACGCTGAGAGCAGCCATTTTTAAAGCCCCAATGCTTAACACATTGTCTCATTTAATCCTTACAATCATGCTGCAGTTAGGTAATGACATCCTTATTTTTCAGATGATGAAATGAAAGCTCATGGACGTGAATTAATTTGGCCAATGTTAGAAAGCAGCACAGTTAGGATTTGAACAAAGACACTATGAGCCCAGAAGGACAGGTACTTAAAAGATAGAAGCCATGGGAGGTTAGCACAAGCCTGAAGTCTGCATGTGTCATCTACAAAGAGGAACTTTCTACATGTTCTTGTGAATTACCCCATGCCACACAAAGCAAAATATAAAGACCTGCGTTGAAAAGCTCCATTTACACCAGACCTGGAAAACTGCCCATACTGAAATCACAACTACACCAAAGGCTTGCTCTTATGGGCACTTAATAAACAATTGCTGAAAGAACAAATGGCTGAATGCACAAATGAATCAATGAATAAATGGATGGACAGACAGGTGAACAGATGGAGGAAGTTAGTTATTTTTTGATTTGATAGTGGATTCATCCAACCATCCCATGAAATTGTTCAAAATATCTCGTGAGTCATAAGGCAGAGGAGATCATTTTGAGAGTACATCAACTCTCACACCAGTTTAGAGTGCAAACTGCTCAGTCAGCAGAAAGGGTGTGCAGCTGTGAACTCATGCAGGAAGTCCAAGTCAGAGGCTCACTCCCAACCTTTAGGATCCCAGAACACATGTACTGTAAAGGTTGGATCCATCTGTCTTGAAAGCTAGGAACTCCAGTTGCAGGTCTCCCTTCTCATGTTTGCAAATGAGCCTTGGCTTCTCCAGGCCTCACATTGTTGCATGTGAGCCTTGACAAGTCCCTGCTGGTGGAATCTGGCCACATTGCTGCTGACTTCATCTGGCAGAGGCCCTAAAGCCTGGGAACCCAGGTTCTAGTCTCATCTCTGACAGCTCTGTTGAAAACAAGTTTATTAACAGGCAGTTTTATTGAATGCTGCACACACAGGCATATTTCCCATTGCCATCTGATGACATCAGTGCGTTTCTGGAGCCAAGATAAACACAGCATTGTTCATGTGACTGGTTTCCTGAGAACTGTGGGGCCTCCTCCTGTCCCCTTCTTGCCTCCCTTCCCCCACTCATCTCTTGCACTGCATTGAAAACACTGGGGTGAGTGACATGAAGGCTAACTAGGAGATGCAGCTTAGGGACAATTTAATCCAATTCAGTTGGAGAGGCATGCATCTCACTGCAACCATGAAATTCCATTTTGAGCTCAGCATGTGCTGCTGGAGTAATGAAATGAAGACAACCCTCTGCAAATGGCTGGTGAGTCTAATGATGGTTTTTATGGAGTTTTTAGAGGGGCTATTAGATTGTGCATTCCCTCTCTGTGAACTCAAACCACCAGCAGGCCTTGAGAGATGAACCACTTTGTCATTCGTCTCTCCCTTCCCCCAACATCTGCCATCCTCTGTCCCTCTTGGCAGAGTTAGTTTCTCACACAAAAAGAGCAAACTGTCAATAGCTTGAAAGCGAATGGTAAAGCTGGATGCCTGGCACTGTGGCCCCAGCCCAGTGGTGGTGAGTTAAGCTGTATAATTCATGGTCCCACAGCCTGTATTCAGGTGATATACAGGACATGTCGATCAGGGGCAAGAAGCCAGGGATGGAAGGCAGTAGCTTCTGGGGCTCATCCTCTGTTACTACACACATGAAAGTCTGTTTCAGTTTCTTGAAGACCCAAATAATGATGATGGTGATGACCACGGCTACCATTTGATGAGGACCTATTACATGTCAGCATTCATCTAGGGTCTTTGTAGAGATAAATTCACTTATTTGTCACAGCTATTTTAGTCTTGGGCATAAGCCTCCCCACTTTACAGACAAGAAAACAAGCTCAGGGTGCCCAAGTTTACATAGATAATAAGTGGTGGAACCAAGATATGGTCGCATATATTCCCAACAATGTAGTCTTTCTGTCTCCCAAAAGTAGTGGTTCTCAAACTTTGGCACGGATCAGGAACACCTGAAGGCTTTGTTGGAACAGATTGCTGGGACCCACCTCCAGAGTTCTGGTTTAATACGTCTCAGGCAAGTCCTGAGAATCTATATTTTTTAACAAGTTCCCTGATGATACTAATGCTGTTGGTACAGGAACCACATTTTGAAAACCACTGGACTACGCTGACCACACCTGGGTAACCTAACAAACATTCTATGTAACAACTCAGCTCAAATGTCACGTCTTCAGAGAGGCTTTCCTTGCCACCCAATCTATAGTAGATTCCCTAAATCAGGGGCCAGCCAAGGATAGCCTGTGGGTCAAATCACGCCCCCTGCCTGGTTTTGTAAATGAAGTTTTATTGTCACATGGCCATGCCCATTTGTTTACCTATTGTCTATGACTGCTTTTGCGCTACAACATCAGAGTTGGCTATTTGCCACAGAGAGTGTATGATCCAAAAAACCTATAAAATTTACTATCTGTCCTTTTCAGGACAGATAGTAAGTTTGTTAACCTCTTGCTCTAAATCATGTCACCCTTTTTTACTGCTTTGCCAGCATACATCACTCTGCAAGTATTTTGCGCCTTCAGTTGTTAATTTGTCTGCATCTTCCACTAGACTGTCAGCTCTGTAAGGGCAGGTATTCTTTTTTGCTTATTCATGGCTTTCCCCCAGTGTCTAGGAAAGTGACTGGCATATAGTTGGTGCTTGATAAATATTTGCAGAATGAATGAATATCACTATTGAGTGCTCAGGTACGTGACACTGAGCCAGGAACATGAGAGCCCCTGGAGGAAGTACAGTAAAGCCAGGATGAGAGTGAGAAGAGACAAAGATAAACAGAGATTGTTAAAGGAGAAACAAGTCTTTGAATGTAAGGCCGTGCTGCTTCCCGCAGTGATGGGGAAACTGGAGGTGGGGAAAAGATGAGTTCCTTAGTCACCACGATCAAGCTGAAATTAGGAGACATTTCCTGCTCCTAAGAATGAAAGAGCCTTGTGTGACACATGCTGCACCCCTCTTCCAACACACACCAGGTCTGCCTCCTTGGATCTGATATCCTGGGTGGAGCACCACGGAAGAGGCAGCAGGGATGAGGAAGAGTCAGATGGATGGCCAGTGTGAGTCCTGGCTCTGCCCCTCACTAGGGGTGGCACCTTGGTCAAGTTTCTCATCCTCTCTGAGCCTCAATGTATCCATTGAGAAAATTGCGGACTTCGTGTCAAGAATTAAATGCAATTATTTATTCACATAACTTCTGCTAATTGAATGGCTATTACATGCCTGGCATTACTTTAGGCACTATGCACACAGCAGTGAACAAGGCAATGTATGCCTTCCTTTAAAAGGCTCGCGTTTTAGAAGGCAGCACAGACAGTAGAAGGGGCAGCCATAAATACATGTATGTACCTGCTATGAATTCAGCACATGGAAGGTGTTCCTGGTACCTCTCTACTCACCTGAATGGGGCTCTCTGTTGCCCTGTCTACACCCGCAGGCAGAAACATCAAGAAGCTGGGTGATTGGGCTCCTTCTGTTTTCCATGGCAATGGGGCTTTCCAGCCTTCACATACATGGATGCCAAGCCAAGAGCTGGACACTGCACAGGCTCCATTCATTTCTCCCCAAGCAGTCCTTCCACGCTCTCCCCGAATTCTTTGTGCACAAAGTTGGTACTGACTTCATTTCACTTCTGAGCTTCACTCAAATGAATACTTTAACTTCTGTAACAAACCAGATCTTTGCACAGCAGGCTTCTTCATGTCATGCAGTAGCAGCTTAATACCATCTCCCCAGAGAAGCTATCCCTGACCAATCAGTCTACGGTAGCCAATCACCCCAGCACCCCAATCCACATCCATGATCTCAGAAGCTGTTTTATTTTTTTCATCGGATAGGCTAAATGAGAAACAACTTGTAGATCGCCTAGGAAAATGTCTGACACATGTGTAAGAGTTCACTACAACTACAGTGCATCAGAAACCTTTATTATTTTGTTTGTTTTATCTCCAGTGCCTGACACATAGTAGGTACATAAAAAATATTTGTGGAATAAGTGAATGGATGAATGAAAAAGCCCAATTGGGCCATTCCTTTTTCACAAAAATTTCCAGTATATTCTCTGACTCATTCCCTACATTCCCATTAGGGGAGAAAAATCCAGTGTAATGCTGCCAAGAAGCCCACAGCCCAGCTATCAGAGACAGCGCTAAAGAGACTGTGTGTGGCAAAGTAGGAGGCCAAATCAAGGGGCCTCCTGCTGACCTGCTGATCCCCCAAGAGAGATCTGCAGAATATTCTTCTTTGTGGGAAGATGCTCTGCACTTTGAGCAGCCTACAGGTAATCCCCCAGGGACTCACTCCTCCCAGGACTGGGAACTGTGATCCTGCAGGAGATCTCAGGCACCAAGGAAGGTGGGTAGCAGAGTTCAGTTCTTCAGCAGACAGCCCTGCAGCCTGCGTGGGGCAGTGGACAGAATTCAGTATCAGGCAGCTCCATCTCAGCCCCTGTCTAAGTTGCTCAGGCTCAGTGGGGCCAGAAAACTGCATTGGAACAAAGTTGCACCTTTATAACAATCCTGCAGTGGATAAACTGGAGAACAGAAAGTCTCCTGTACTGGCAGGATGCACAATTATTTTATTAAACACCTTTGAGAAGGCTGAGAAGTGATCTAGGATTCCTGTAAACCTTATGCTTAACACCACACCCCCCAATCCCCACCTCACCTGCCTCTTTCCCAGACAGCCAAACGTTCCTTCTGCCCCTCTTTGTGTGGGCTCAGGGAAACAGTAATCAGTTAGTCACTCACCACTGTTTCAAAGAAGGGTGGAAAGAAAACAACTGTTTTATTGAGCAACTTCTATGTGCAGACATGGCACCAGGAGATTTACAAGCACTCCCTCACCTGGGGCCAGATCAGTCCTGTGACCTACAGGTGTCAGAGTATTATCTCCAGGGTCAGGTTGTCTCAGATTAAATCTATCTCTGCTACTCACTAGCTGTGTATTCTTGGGCATGTTATTTAACTTCTCTGAGCTTTGCTTTACTCACCTGTACAATGGAGGTGGGAATACTAATTACCAAATAAGGTGGTTATGAGAATTAAGTGCATTAAATGTGATAATGCATGCAAAGTGTTAAAAATGGTGGTGGGCCCATAGCAAGTGTTCAATAAAAGTTTAATAACTTTCTCCATCATCATCTTCATCAAGAGGAAACTGAGGTTCCTGACAATTGAATGACTTTCCTGAGGTTAGACAGTGATGGAGTAGTGGCCAGACCTGCCTAACTATAGAAGTGAGGCTCTTCCCTCGGGGCCAAGCTGTTTCCTCCTCATGCCGTGGCTCCCAAAAGGCTCCCCAGATTTGGATTGGAACACAAATGGTGCCCTGGTTTGGAAACACAGTGGGCTTCTGCCAGACCCCTGGCTCCTCCCACCCTGCTCCAGACCCCCAAGTCTTGAATACTGCAGTGATGCCTCAGGTTTGCCACGGAGCACAGCCCATCGCAAGATGCTACCTTCTCCCACCCCTTTGCAACCTGAGACAACTCTGAAGCAGTTGGGAGGGTTGGGGAAATCTGCTGAGAACACACACCTTTAGGAGAAGGAGAGGGAACAGGAATAATAGAAATTGAATAATCCTTTATGCAGAAAAAATGTAGCAACAGGCTTTTATCTTTTCAATGTGATGCAACCCCAAACATGTCTGTTCTGCAGAGGATCCCTGTCATCTGCTTGCCTCTTAACAAATATTTGTGGGGTGCCTGCCATGTGTTAGGCACTGTGCTAGGTGCTGGGCAGATTCCTATAGAACTAAGCAGGCAAGATCCTGACTTCCTGGATCTGAGAGCAAAGTGGGGGAACAAAATATTAGACAAATAACTATACCGATAAGTATCTAATTACAGGTTTTATAAGTGTTAATAAGGAAAATTGCACAGTTTGCTATAAAACATGCAACTGGGAACCCAATCTCATATTGGGGGCTGGTCAAAAAAGCTCTTTAAGGAGATACATTTTATCCGACAACTGATGGATGAGTAATAGTCACTAAATTAAAAGCCAAATAAATAATAGTACACATTCCCAACAGAGATATTTCAGAGTTTCAGAAGGCTCAAAACCAACTCATTTACCCCTGTCTCTGGTAGTACTGAATGTTCTATTTTACCACATATGGGAGAATGTTTTGAAAGCCAAAAATTGGGCAGTTACTCTTAGAATCTACCCTTCATCCTTCCTGTGATAGTTTGTAGTGGAAGTTGAGTGTTCTGGACAAACAACCTAATTGCCACTTTTTACGTGTAAAAACACAGTTAAGGGCAAGGTAAAATTACTAACTTTTAGAAACTAAGGATTTGGGGATATATGTATTTGACAACCCTCCATGGACACTTGGAGTATCTAAAACATCGATGAAAAGGACATTCGCTCGGGAAAAGCAATCTGATGGCCTCTCCAGGTTTTCAAGGAGCAGCGAGGGGAAGAACTAATAGAAAAACCATATCCACATGTACCCACTGAAAGCTATCCACCCAAAAGTACCAGTGACAACCTTACTGGAAGGCAGTTTTGCAAAGCGAATCAAAAGCCTTAGAGAGGTTTACATGTGACCACTCCACCTCTAGGAAATGTGCTTAAGGAGAGGAGCAGGCAGGAACACGGGATGCATTAAGGTTAGCTGCTGCTGTCTTAGGTAAGACAGAGAAAACTGCCAACAATGCAAATGGCCAAAAATAAACCTTCGGCTCCATGCTGCTCAAGGGTGGTACTCCTGGTGTTTGGGGTGGGTCAGTTCTTCTTTGTACAGGATCATCTGGTACTTTTTAGGATGTTTATTATCTCGAAGCATCACCCATATGCTAGTGGAGCCCCCCAGTCATTTAGACAAGAACTGCCTCCTCCCAAACATGCATTGCCAAATGCCCCCTAGTGGTGGGAGGTAGGTACCACTCTGGATTAGAAACTATCAATGGAAAACTATCCAACCATCACAAAGGATAATTTGGATCAAAATATACTGATACAGAAAAATATTCACAATATATAAGAGGGAAAAAAACAAATAAGGAAAAGTGGAGACCATCTTTACATTTTTGTCCACAACAAAACAGAAATGTACTCCTATTTATATAGATATTAGAATATACACACAAAAAGGCTGGAAAACAATTTTCCTTGGTTGGTGCAATTATGAGTGATTTTTATTTGCTTTCCTAGAGGTCTCATATTTTTTTGTTCTTTTTTTTTAATGAGCAAGTCTTTCCTTTACAAAAGGGGGAAAAGCTATTTCTGTTTTGGAGAACAGGTGATCCTGTTCCTCATGCCACTCCAATCTTGTTTTGACTTAGTGAAGATGTCAGGCATTGCCTCAGAGAGCACTAGCCTCTGCTCAAGCAGTGTGAGCATCTTTTCACTCTGCCGAGCACCCAACCATCTTACAAGGTGGCTGATCTTATGCCGGAGCTAGAACATGGCAGGTGCTCAATAAGTGCTTGCTAAATTGAGTCATCCCTTTTAATCTTGATTGGGCCAGAATTTTGTTGAGATATCCTCCAGCTTGTAACATCACTTTCACCCAGTAGTTCTCTCATTACCCAGGAATAGTGGACAATTCCTGGAGACATGTTTGTCACAGCTGGGAGGCACGACTGGCATCTAGTGGGTAGAGGCCAAGGAGGCTGCTAAACATCCTACAATGTCCCACAGCAAAGAATTATAGAGCCCAAGATGTCAATAGTGCGGAGGCTGAGAAATCCTGCTGGGCATCTGACTTTGTTATAGCTTGTTAATTATTTTTCAAATTCTTCCAGAGTACTTTCTCCTGTAAATTTATCACTGTAGCATCTCTAGGAGATAGGACATAAACTATTATCTACTTGAGTTTGAAGTGAAATTGGAGTAGACCCACTTCCCTATTCTGCTACCACAGGGCTCTCTGGATGACACTGTACACCTTATGTGGAGTAAGCTGAGGCAAAAGATCTGAACAACTTCTCTGATTATCAGTTTTGAGTTCAGTAATTAGAAATCACAAGATAAATGCCTTTCCTTTCTGGCATCATTCGTTAGATTGATCATTTTCCTACTATTTGATGAAGGCTGGGTTTTGTAGCTAGTGGATTATTATGAAATTAAATGCCCACATTCAAGAACACTTCCCTAAATGGGAAGTGACTTTCGTTTGCATTATATTTAATTGAAGGCATTTCTCAGAAGAAATAGAATAATAAAGAGTATCACCTGAAGGTATATTACCAACCCCACAATCAGGGAGTGAAATGAAAGGTTTCTAATAAAAATGAAAGCACATTACTCTCAACCCTAACTAGTCTTTAATATTCTGCTTCTAGCACAAAGCATTTTAATGTTCACTATATTTTCTCTTGATAGAAAAATGGTTTTTCTCAAATCATAGCCAACTAACATGATATTAAACATCAAAATTTTTATTAGTAAAAGTCATTTAGTGACTAAAATTTTTCTAATCTTAGAGCATACTATACAGCTTTTTAAAAATCTTTAAACCCATAAGCAGTTCTGTAAGTAATAGACTTTAAAAGATCTCATAATTTAAATATTTGAAGCCCATTTCTTTCACACAACATGACCCCTTTAAACACCTTTAATATAGATTCATATTTTATTGGGAAAACACAGAACCCTTCAAATAGCTTGAAAAGATATTTTCTCTCTGGAGAGCAATTTCCCTTTCTAATCATCTGTGGCATATAGGTTTGAGTAAATGTAGGGAACAGAGAAAACCATCCAAAGAACAATAGAACTATGAGATGGGAATACCCTTTCATTTGACATAATTCAAACCACTTGTTTAATAGCATTAATCATTTTCTTTCAAAACAAATCAAAGAAATTTCAGTTTTATGCTTCCCAAAGACGTTCATTTTAGATGAGTCAAGCAGCCTCCAAAAATACCATAAGCACTTACGTTTGGAATTGGTACATTCAATCAAGACCCTAGCTTCTGCAATTCTCTGTTCCCTCAGGTCAATCAGTAGGAGTTGCACGTTTTCTTTAAATCTGAACATCAGAGACAGATGTGGAATGGTCTTAGAGAAGAATCTGCTTAATCAGGGAACTGTAAACAGCTTAACTTTGGAAAATTCAGGGCCCAATTTAGCGGGAAGCAGTGTCCTTCAGGTGAACAAAAGAAAGATGGTTGCTTAGAAGTTGTTGGAAATGACGTTAGTGAGAAAATGAACCAAGCTCACAGATGTTTCCAGGTTTGAAATCTCACTGCTCTAGCACTGGCGGTAGAAGGGCAAGGTCAAACAAAGATACTTGGTCAACCACCGCCTCATCTGAGTTTCCACACAAACTCAATCAAATACTCTCATTCTTCTGAAACCAATTCCTTAATAATACAATCTTTCCTGAAAAAGAAGACAAATACAACCTCAACCCATGAACTGGGAGAAAGCACTCATTTCTTCCTGCTAATATCCCAACATAGAACTACCTTCAATTCTCATGGAGATCATTTTCTGTGAATGTTTGCATTCTAAGATAGTTTCTCTTCTGTAGTGAGAATTAGACTAATATCACAAAACCGAAGAGCCTGTAGAGTTCAGAAAGGTAACACAGAAGGATGAAATGGACTTAGTGGATACTGGGATGACTTGGTGAGATCAAATTTTGTCTAAAAGGAACAGCCAGCATTCGACTCCAGCAGCTTATATCTGTACAAGAATGAGATTCCAGGTCTTCAAATTTTCAAGATATAAATCTGGACTTTTACATGAAAAATTCCTACATTTTAAGTATTAGTAACTAATTAAATTTTTAAACAATGTCTTGCTGGCTAAACAAATCCTACCTGTGTGCCTGATTTCACCTGCCAATTTGCAACCTCAATATTGGATGAAGAAAATGAGAAATGGCCAATCAAAGAGATGATATCACAGTTACCACCCTTAAGAATTCACCCTTATTGGTGAATTCCTGGGTCTTCTTTAATTTAAAAAAAAACTTTATCTAAAAGCATTATCACACATAAAGTTCCTGACTTAAAATTTCAGGGCTGTTTAAGTTTCAAAACATTCTGTCAGACATAAGAGAAAATCTCCAGAGAAAAAAATTGTGTGTGTCAGAGGGAAGCAACAGTGGTCAAACTTAAGATCTGTCTCTCAAAGCTCACAGAGACAATCATGAAAATATCCAGCTTGTAGAGGTGCTTCTAAACCAACGTGGAGCTGGTGGAAAAGAAAATTGCAAGTACCAAGAAGTGCAAAGTGGAGACTATATGTCACTGAGAAAAATGCAGCAAAACAGAAGGAAACTAAATTCTTCTCATTGAGCCAATAATATGTACAGCCTGTGGGTAGTGCCAAGATATTTCAGGAAATGCCAATGTCTTTCTTTGTAAAGTGAGGTCAAACTGAATATTTAAACACAGCATATATCACTGGGAAGAGTAAGGCAAATCCATACTTCCTCATTCTCCTTTACAAAGAATCTTTTTTTTTTTTTTTTGTCTTTTTTCCGTGTCCGGCAACGGATCGCAACCCTCAGTGTTGCCCCCGTACTGGACCGGGGACCGGCAACGGGATTGCAACCCTCGGTGTTGCTCCCGCGCCTCGCTCAGCCAGTGAGCGGGAACCGGTCTGTATGTGGGATCCGAACCCTCAGGCGGGAGTGCCGCCGCGCTTCCCAAGCGGCGCACTATCCAGTGCGCCACCGGGCTGGCCCTACAAAGAATCTTAATGTAGATTCATGGCCAATGCAGAATTCCTCTTCTTCCCTTCAAAAATGATGTTTCACTGTCTAATGTTTTAAAGCAACATTTCTGAGATATTTCTAGACAGTCCAGTTAATAGTTAATATTGGCAATATAGGGTTAATTAGCAATGGATCACTTGAGGCTCAATTTCTTTTCCCTTCCTCATTTCCCAGTGGGACCTCTAACATCTTCAACCCATTTAGCTTCAACCAGTTCTCTAAATCAGCAAAGTCTACTCTTCCTTCCAAACCGGAATGAGGAAGGACCAGCAAGACAAAGCAAAAAGGCAGAACCACCATTGCCCTACCTGTTCAGGCTTCAGCCCCGGAGGGACCCAGGCATACTCTTCTAAGGCACAGCCTGAGTCGTCATCGGAGGTTGAGTTCCTCTGGAAGTCAAACATGAGTTTGCTGATGGTCTTCTCCATCTCCAGCGGCATCACTGTCACCATGTGCTCCTCTTGGGGACACTTGCAGTGTAGGCAGATCTTCCTGCAGACAGCAAAGGTGCAGGTGAGAAGGAAGGAAAAAGAAATCATTTTTTCAAGAGCCTGCCAGTCACCAGTCCTTGGATCTCAAACCATAAACACATTCTTTGGCAACAGGTTTCTGGCAAAGACATCTCAAGCTATGTTCCAGAGCACGCCTGTCTTTGTAGAAGGCGTGTCATGTACATGTAAAAACAGCATGAAAAGGTCAGGGGCCAGCAGGTAAGCATGCCGAGGATGTTTAAACGTTGACCCCAACTTCTAAATCAATATCCCAAGAGAAATGGTAATATATTTTTTATTTTACTAGGTGACTGAAGATAGACCATGATCACAATTTCCTTGACTGTAATAGCAATTAAATGTACATAATAAATATGTTGGCCAGAAATATAATGCCTAGATTTAACAAATACTGACAACATACCATTTTTAGAAAAGGTTCCCAAGCCTTGGAAAACAGAAGTGGCTTTTAAAAGAATTGCAGGTGAACTTTTCTTTAAGAAAAGCAAATATATTTTTCCCACTAAACAAATCTTGCCCTAAGATCTCATGGGAAAGACATTTTCACTTCCACTAAAGATCCCTGTAGGTTTGAAATTCTAATAGGAAACCTAACTTTTCCCTATGTTGGTAGTTTTTTTAAAATACAAGAAGATCACACATGTGAATTATTTCAAAAGGTAGCAGCCAGAGATGAAAATCTCTCCCCCAAACTGAACATTTCTCTTTTAAGGTTACCATCTGCTTTCTTATCCATGGCTGCAAAAATGATGAAGCAATAAAAATGTTGATATCAGCAACACAAAAGCATTTCTAGCTTCTACCAATAAAATAAAAAGAGAAGAAAAGAATGGAAAAGGAAAATTTTAAGAAAATAACCCATTCTATGTATACTCTGACCTTTATTATTAGTTTCAGTAGCGCAGAATTCTAATCCTCACATAGGTCTGAATATTTTGGTAACAGCTTGGTTAAGATACAATTCACATACCATAAAATGCACCATTTTAAAGTGTACAGTTCACTGGCTCTTAATATATTCAGAGGGCTCTGCAATCAGCACCACGATCTATTTTTATAACATTTTTATCAGCCCAAAAAGAAACCCCAGGAGCATTAGCAGTAACTTCCTGATATGGCATATCCCCTGTTCCCAGGTCCTGGCAACCACTAATCTATTTACTGTCTCTATGGTCTTACCTATTCTGGACATTTCATATAAATGAAATCACACAATATACAGTCTTTTGAAACTGGCTTCTTTCATACAGAATGATGTTTCAAGGTTCATCCATGCTGTTGTGTGTATCAATACTTCATTCCCTTTTATTGCTGAATAGTATTCCATTGTATTGATATACCATCTTTTCCATTTATTAGTTGGTAGACACTTGGACTATTTCCACTTTTTGGCTTTTGTGAATAATGCGGCTCTGAACATTTACGTACACTTTTGTTGTATGACTATATGAGGGGGCTTCAAAAAGTTCATGGAAGGATTTTTATTATCTTTTAATTCAATTTTCTACCAACTTTTTGAAGTACCCTCATATGTTTTCAATTCTCTTGGCTATATACCTAGGAATGGGATTTCTGGGTCATGTGGCAACTTTAAGTTTAACATTTTGAGAAACTGTCAAACTGTTTTCCAAAATATCTGCCCCATTATACATTCCCACCATTAATGAATGAACATTTAATTTTCTTCACATCTTTGCCACACTTGTTATTGTCTTTTTGATCACAGCCATCCTAGTGGAATCAAGTGGAATTTAATTGTGGTTCTGATTTGCATTTCCCTAATGGCTAATGATGTCGAGCATCTTTTTATATGCTTATTAAATATCTTCCTTGGAGAAATGTCAATTCAAATCCTCAGTCCATTTTTTCGTTGGGTTATTTGTGTTTTTATTGTTAAATTGTAAGGGTTCTTCGTATATTTTCTGGATACAAGTCCTTTATCAGATATATGATTTGCAAAAATTCTTTCCCATTCTGTGTGTTGTCTTCTTACTTTCTTGATGATGTCTGTTGAAGCACAAAAGTTTTAAATTTTGACTAAATCTAATTTATTTTATTCTGTTGATACTTTTGGTACCATATCTAAGAAACCACTGCCTAACCTATGGTCATAAAGATTTACCCTTATGTTTTCATCTAAGAGTGTTACGGTTTTAGCTCTTCCATTTAGGTCTCTGTTCCATTTTGAATTAATTTTTGCATACGGCATGGGGTAGGAGTCTAATTTCATTCTCATGTGGCTATCTAGTTGTTCTAGCACCATTTGTTGAAAAGACTAGATTTTCCCCATTGAATTATCTTAGCACCCTTGTCAAAAATCAATTAACCATAACTGTAAGGGTTTATTTCTGGACTCTCAATTCTATTCCAGTGATCTGTATTGACCGTCCTTATGCCAGTACCACTCTGTCTTGATGGCTGTAGTTTTGTAGTAAGTTTTGAAATCATGAAGGATGAATCTTGCAACTTTGTTCTTTTTTTAAAAATTGTTTTGGTTCTTCTGGGTCTCCTGTATTTGCATTCATAAAATGTAAATTTTTGGATTATCTTACCAATTTCTGAAAAGAAAAAATCCAGCTGGAATGTTGATTAGGGATGCACTGAATCTGTAGTTTAATTTGGGGAGTCTTGACATCTTAATATTATCATCCAATCCATGAACACAGGATGTCTTTTCATTTACTTCAATCTACTTTAATATCTTTCAATGATCTTTTGTGGTTTTCAAGCACAAGTCTTACACTTCTTTTCTTGAGTTTATTCCTAAGTATTTTATTCTTTTTGATGCTATTATAATTGGAATTCTTCTCAATTTCATTTTCAGATTGTTAGTGTATAGAAACAGAAATGATTTTTATATTGATGTTGTATCATACAATCTTGCTGAACTCATTTATTAGTTCTAGTTGTGTGTGTGTTTGGGATTTTCTACATACAAGACCATGTCATATGCAGATAGAGATACTTTTCTTCCTTCGTTTATAATCTGATGTCTTTTATTTCTTTGTCTTGTCTTATTGCCCTGGCTAGAACCTCCACTACAATGTTAAATAGAAGTAGCAAGAGTGGATATACTTACCTTGCTCCTAATCTTAAGGGAAAGCATCCAGTCCTTCACCGTTAAGTATTATGTTAGCTGTGGTTGTTTTTTTTTTGTTTGTTTGTTTGTTTCTTTTTTCCATAGGAGCCCTTTATCAGGTTGAGGAAGTTCTCTTCTATGATTGTTGTTTCTATTACAAAAGGGTGTTGGATTTGGTCAAATGCTTTTTCTGCATCTGTTGAGATGATCAGTTGTTTTTGTCCTTAACCTATTAATGTATTGTGTCTGATTGTGACCAAAAATGTACTTGAACAAAATCAGTTTAGTCCAGCCAAGTTAGTTAGGCCTGTCAGATTCTCCCACCTCCTGATTTTCATCAGATTGGAAATATACACAGACAGAATGCACACTTTGGATCTGGTTTGCATCTCCGAACTCAAAGAAGTTCCATCTGAACCTTGGCCATGGCTTTTAAAAAGAGTCATAGCTCGTTTTAACAGTAACTCTAATTAATCAGCTACTGTAAAGAGGTCAGGGCTGTTGGGAAGCAGTCAGGCTTTTCTTTCCAAAACTTTCTATGCCAGTTTATGACTTAAGGAATAAAAAGTTTCAGTGTGTTTAAGCAAATTTAGTAAGCTCTGTGGTGACTAATGCTAGAAAGTCATACTTTCAAGACGAAATGTAGATGAATTTTACCAAATCCAGTCCCCAGAATATCCATCAATGAAATTCATTTATTCAGCAATGCAGGAAGGAGCACAATATTTAATGTTTCATGAATGTGCTCCAGGAGGAGCAAAAAAAAGAAGAAAGCAAAACAGAAGAGTACAAAATCAGATTTAAAATGTCTCAATGAGTAGAAAGAGAAACAGAAAAGAGATGGAGGATGTCATTCAACAAATAACTATCAAGCATGGCCAGGGAGTGCTGAAAGCACTTGGGATGAATACCTAACCAAAACCATGATCCCTCTCCTCAGGACACCTCTATTCTCAGAGGGGAGAAGCATACAGTAAGCAACAAACATGACCAATCACTGCATCATACAGGATACGAAAGGTGGCAAGTGCTATGGAAAATGAGAAAGGTGAAGCAGGACAAGGGTGGTCAGGAAGAGGGGGTGGGGCGCACTGAGCAGGATGCACTTGCCCAGCTCTACACCTTATGTACATGATCCCAGATTTGCCCATCAGTCCTCCAAGAAAGGAAATGTCAATCCCACTGCCCAGAGAAGAAAACAAAGGCTCAGAGCAATTAAGCAATTTGTTCAAAGTAAACCCTAAATGATGAGCAGAACAGGGACTCAAAGTAGAATCTACCTAACCTTGAACCCAAAAATTACTTTTATAAACCATGCCTGATTCCAATCACTGAACACTCTTTTACTCCTGAACAACCAACTGACTCAGAAAAAGCAAAACCAAGGAGGCAAAAAAGGAAAGAAAACAAAAATGGTAAATCAAAACCTGAAGACCTTATCTATCTCCCCTGAGAGCTGCCTGCCTTCCGCTCCTAATTTATAATTAACAGGCACTCCAGTGGCAAGGCATTCTTATTTGCAAAGAATTTTCACCCTTTGAGTGATTCCATGAGAGCCTTTGGAAAGGCTAATTTAATAACCTCCATTTACAAAGTGGGAACACAAGGCCCACATGGAAGCAGAGGGTCAGAGGTAAAGTCAAAGGGGTTTCTCTGGATCCTTGTGTCTCTCCACCACTTTGGCAAAATGCACACAGCAACCCCCAACAGCTCTCTCTTCAATGAACCTGCATGAAGCACATTCAGAAGTGAGTGGGGAAATATATGATTTGGCTTGTGTCTCTCCACCACTTTGGCAAAATGCACACAGCAACCCCCAACAGCTCTCTCTTCAATGCACCTGCATGAAGCACATTCAGAAGTGAGTGGGGAAATATATGATTTGGCTTTTTTTTTTTTTAAATAGACATCTATGAAAATAGAACCTGCTAGTAAAGCAGGATATCATTAAAAATATGTATATATATGTATATATAAAGAATGCATTGGTTTCATTCTGTCAGAGTTGACATTCTATCTGCACATAATTGGGTTTGTGAATGACAGGTTTCCAAGGAATAAGCCATGATTCAGAGAGTGGATATCCTACATACTCCTTCCTTCCCTGCCTCTACCCTGAAACAACCTCTGCAAACCCCCCAACCCAGTCGCAGCTATTAATTCATTTGTTTCTACATCTCAGAAGCCATAATTGGCTCTTCCATGGGATATACAATATTCATAGCTGGAGACCGTCTTTTCAACTGTCTCAGAGTAGCCTGGTCATCTGCACCAGTGACCACACTATTTGGAGAATGATTAACAACATATACCAATGAACTTCCTTGCCGTTATGTGGAAGGGTTCATCATAAATAGGTTGGGGTGGGGGTTGGTGCTGGCGGTGGCAATATCCGTCCTTGCAATGTTGTTCAGGTTATTTACAACATTGAACCCCAAGCCACAAGGTCTTATTCTGTGTGAGATGTGATAAGATGAAGGGATTTTCCCTTGTAACGTGATTTCTGACAAGTTCAAGTCATAGACTGCAGAAACTTTAATTTGGATGGGATTGTGGACATTATTTAGTCCTTCCCCCACCCTTTCCTTCTCTCTTTTACTCCCCTCCCCCCTTTTTAATGAGAAGGAAATATATTTTTTTGCAAAAGAACTCATATGTGGAAACTCAATATATAAAATAGAGTTGCCCTAGTTGATGCAGGAGGAGACTGCAAACCCAACTTGTCTCATGCTCAACCTTGTCCCCAAACTCCAGGCATGTTCAAAGTCCTAAGGTCCTCAAAGTTCCAAAGACAGCAGTCTGTAAACCACCATACTCCCTGAACTCCTCTAAATAATTTCTAGTATGTTCCAAAAGATGAAGTAGGTGCTTGATAATTTGATGGATAGAAAGAAGAAAAAAATAGAGGCTGTGGATGGCTTTTAAGATGGAACTCTGCATATAAAAAATGATTCCAGTCACGGGCAATTATACATCTGCTTGTCAAGACATTACATGGAGATGCTTGGGGAGAAGAGGGATATCCCAGTGACTGAATGGACAAGTCTGAGGCGGGGCCCAGGAATGTGCATTTTCAGTCTGCCAGGTGATCGTGATGCAGTACCATCCCAGCACCCCTGGAGGACACTGTTCTGTAGCTAGCCTCCTAGTTATAAAGGAGCATCTCAGAGTGTGGTCTGAAAACTGGTATGAGTTCTACCGTTATACTGATGGTCTCAGCAATTCTGGGCAAAGCACACTTTCAAACTGTTCCTGGGGATCTCTGCCAGCCCCTCCTGACTGCCATGTCTTCAGCTCTTGCATCTGTAAGCCCGCTGGGTACCCACTGAGGCATGTATGTGAAAAGGTGCTGGTGAGAGGCAAGACTACATCAGCTGCAAGAATGGTGCCTCACTGCCAGCCCTGCCATCTGTCCTCCTGCTTTCTACTTTCCTTGGGTTCCTCTGTCGCATGTCCATGGCCAGATCAGGTTCTGTGCACTTTCATGCACAGCGTCAAGGTGCAGACTGCTGAAAGAGTGGCTGAGCCTCAGCACAAACCAAGTGATCGAAGAGGAATGTGCAGTGCTGGACTCAACATGGCAAACCCAGACAGCCGAGGTCAGGTATGGGAAAACGCATTTTTGTTACAGACAAAGGGCTAAAATAACCCAAAGACCTCCACAGCTTTTTGCTAAATAACAGATGTGTCCTAGGTAATCAAACTCTTCCACGACTCTAGCTCACTAAAGGCAAAAGAATAACTCTTTTATTCTTAATTAAAGAAGAAAAGGAAACATTTTCCTCCTTATACTTATTATAATTTAAAGTTAATGCTTCCTTGTTTTTATTTTTAAAAAAAGCAATACGCAATGTGGAAAAAAATCAAGAACTACAGATAAGCAAGAAGAAGAAAAAAAAAATTCAAAACACTCACAATCCCAAAGATAATCACTGTTAAACAGAAACATCTGCTGGTCTTCCTTTCCCTTAGTGTTAGGAAACTGGAGACCAGACTTCATTCTATGTATTCCCCATCAGCAAGAGTCAAGGGACAAGACTCTGGGCTGGAATGACAACACATGAGCCAGAGCCACCCACACATGCACACACAACACTCTCAGCAAATAGAAGTGCTTTATTCAATCCAGATAAGTGGGTTTGTTCTGATCTGGTGCCCTGTAGCAGGATCAAGAATTTGCTTACGTAGAGTGGAAGATACCACCAACGTGGGAATTACGCGTATACTTATGGGAATCACAGAGTTAAAAGTTAGGTCCTTCAGATAAAAAACATCTGAAAACCACATTTCAATAGTTATCAACTTTCAATTTTCTGTGTAAGTGGAGAGAGATGGGGCATGGATAATTTAAAACCACTAAGACTTGGCTCTGAATTGTGTCTTTGTGTATCAGTCACACAGTCTCCAACACTGCAGTAACTTACATCACTTCAAACAACCTAATGGATCTGCCCTGGGAAGGGCTGACTTGGGAGGAGCTAACAGGAGCCTGGCTTTCTCAGTTTGTCCAATTTCCCCTGAGTTTTCAAGAGCACCAACTCTTCACACTCATGCAAAGCACCAGCCTAAAATGAGCCAAACATTGTTTTCAAGTTTACTGCCTTTGGTAACACCTTCCCCAGGTTTTAGGAGGTAAGTAAGTGTTTTGGGAGGAGAGAGTTTTTTACTGACTTCAGACTGCCCAGAAGAAGTGAGCAAATGAAGGGACGGTAGATGTCCTTAAACAAAAACAAACAAACAAACAAAAGCATTACCCTGTTGTGCTCAACTGAGTCAGTAAGAACTGGAAGCAAAGTCTGCCTGCACTGAGGTTTTCATGAGATAACCCAACCTTGAATAAGTCAGAGTTGTTAAAACTGAGCTATCACAAAGAACACAAGCCATCCTCCTCAAAAACTGCATGGGTCACATTATCATATGACCCCCTACCCCATAGGGCTTTAGCTCCTACCTCATACATCCCTTACAAGACACAAGTGAAGGATCAGAATGTCAGAGAGGGGCTGAACCCGTGGCTCACTTGGGAGAGTGTGGCGCTGGGAGTGCAGTGGCGGGAGTGCAGTGGCTGGGAGTGCAGGTTCGGATCCTATATAGGAATGGCTGGTGCGCTCACTGGCTGAGCGCGGTGCAGACGACACCAAGCCGAGGGTTGCGATCCCCGTACCGGTCACAAAAAAAAAAAAAAAGAATGTCAGTTCCTCAAGAGAACCCTTTTCTGCCTTGCTCATCCTTGTAACCCACATCAATTACAATGTCATAACAGAAATTAAGAAATATATATTGAGTAAATAATAGAATGGCCATGTCCCTTTGGAATATTTTCTATATATGGTAGAGTCACTCTCCAGCTCTTTCAGAGCAAGGAGTTAGTATCTTATATATTATTTAAGGTATTCAGATATCTAATCACCTCCATTCTATACACCTTCCAGAATTTGACATTTACTACGGGCTTAACAAATACGTGTTGAATGAATATAGCAAAAGTAAAATAAACAATTGTATAGAGCAAGAGATTGTTCTTAACAGTGCCATAGATAAATTATTTATTTGGTAGAGAAATAGTGAAGGATGGACCATGCTATGGGATTTTGGTCCTCCCAGTTCTCAGACATATGTAAGTTATTTATTTTTCAGCCTCAGTTCCTTTGTAAGATGAGTGTGTGTCCTGTTAA
>NW_007730609.1:122816-141137 GCF_000696425.1 Galeopterus variegatus
GAACAGCGTGGCCACTGATGGTGTCTCCATGGAAACATGCTACCTGCATCACTGCATCCCTACACAAGGCTGTGGCTATCTAGAGAAGCTGATTTCCTCAGCTGCCTGTCAGCTTCGCTGCCCTGCTAAGAATACAGCAAGGTAAACAGAACAGGTTACTCCTTCTGGATAAATTCCTCCACTTCACCTGATCCACATGCTAACTGTGATCTTATGGCATGTGTGTTTGTGCTTCATTGAACATTTAGCAGAGCAAATTCCAAGGCCCTTCCTTTCCAGATGAGTCCTTCGGGGGAACAGTTTCTGAGGAAATGACTGCAAACTGAATTCCAGCACTCCTCACCTCCAAACTTCAAGATGAGGATGGGAAGACTCCACAAAATTCCTCTTCGTTTGCCTCTCTTTTGTGCATCTGCTCGAGTACTTGTTAAGTCTCTATCTCCTTTGTGGAAGAGGTTGGCCACTCATATAGACAAGATCTGAGGCATTAAATATCCCCTAAGTACGTAAAGGCAGTGCAGTGGGCTAGGATCTTAGATTCTGGAATCACAGTGATGGGGGTTCAAATCCTAACTCTACCACTTCCTTGAGAATAAATAATTTAATACATACCACATGCTTGGTATAGTGAAACCTGACAATGTGTCTGTGTGCTAGGCCCTATGCTATGTCTAGGTATACAAAGTAAAACAAACAAAAGTAGTCAGGTTCTTGTTCTCTAAAACTCAATCTAGACCCTACTATATGTGTTCCAGTTAGGACAGAAAGGGATCAATGGAAAACAGAGGGTGGCGAACAATTCATTTCTATTAAGTCTTTATTAAACACTTAGTATATACTTAAAGGTGTGTTGGACTGAGCCAGGTAATTTTATTACAATCCATACCAAAGGATTACTTACCCTTTACCAACCTTTTAATTTTTCAAGGTTACACAAATGATCTTCCTTTTGTACCAAGATACAATAAAGCAGACAGGTTAGATATCAAATTAACCTCTTGGACTAATCAAGTAGTTGAGAGCTTACCCAGCACTTTGAGTTCAGGTAACTTTGAGTAGCCAATAGTCTCTACAGGTCAGTCAGAAGGGCAGGGATTACTGACTGATGAAGGCAGTGATGTCTGGAGAAGTCAAGTGCTGTGGTTACTGCTACTAAGCGCTGGAAGTGTCTGCAGTTCCTCATCTACCCTGTTCCCCTGAGCCAGGCGAAGTAGTCAGTTGGGTTCCATTTTTGGGGTATGATTTCCCCAGCTTTTCTTCTTAAGAAAACATTTTCTGAGTATGTGCTGAGCTCTGTGCCAACCATGCTCCAAGCGTTTCTTATTTAATCCTCAAGCCCCATGAAGAGATGGGAATTATTGATATTCTCCTCATTTTACAGATGGGACAACCAAGGCTCAAAGAGTTTATAGAACTTTTCCAAAACCCTTCATCAAACACCTGAATGCTTTTTTGAGCCCCCTTCAGACCGACTGCACTGGTCCCTTAATCCATGTAAAACAAGTTGTACTTTTCTCCCTGCTCACATAGAGGCCCCCAAATCACTGGCAAGTCATAGGAAATTCTTAAGTGGCTGCTTATTAATAACATTTTCAGTTTATATTAGGCCGCCTTTCATCCAGGGGAACTTGGCTAGTTCCATACACAGAGAACCACAGAAATCCAGCCATCTCTGGTGTGGATCTGGGCCAGCTGGCAACGGCACTCTTCAGGGGCTTGGCTGGTGGGGATTCTGGCAATGGTCACACCCTTAGAAACTTGACAGGGGCCCTTTAATATCTGTGCTGAAGGGCTCCAGGCCAAAACTTCCCAGAAATCTGTGTTCCTCAGTGAACAAGGCCAAAGGCTCAGGACGACCCCAGTAGACTTGTGAAACAAGAGCATCAAAAAATTGGGTGTTTACCAAATCCCAATGCTGGATGTAAAGCCCCTCAATTCAGATTGAGTTAGACACAACAGGGAAAGATGCTGTTTTCAGGAGAGACCTGGCTTTAGTCAAGTCCAAGGATAAAAAGCAAAACAAAACAAAATACTCAGGGTTTCCCACAGCAGGGGTAGGCAAAAAAAAAAAAAAAAAAAAGGCAAGATGCAGACTTCCCTCCTTCAGTCTGGGTCTATGGGATGGTTTCTGTGGTTTTGTTCTGAGCCACAGCTCGTTTCCTCATTGTACACAGTGAAATGAAGGAGGGAAATACATGGAAAGAAAATAACATTTCCTGGTTTCATGTTTTATTGGAAAAAAGCCCGTGATGAATTGAATTCACATGGTCCACAGGAGTAAGGTTTTGAAAATATCTAAAAATCTGTGATATTCAGATTTGACAAGGTGCTGGTTGAAGCATGCATGTCTGCATATGCCCCCTCTCCCCAGGCCTGCTGGATATAGCAGTGCCCACCCACTTTTGGCATAGTGGATAAAATGAACAAAACCCAGACTGTGGACTTCCTTGGTGCATAGGATGAGTCTTGGTCATTTATTCATAATCTCTTTTTACCACCTCTATATCTTTACTATCCTAGTACAATTCACCATTACCTCCTGTCTGGGCCACTGCAACAGCCTCCTTCTTAATTTCCTGCTTCCACTTCTGCCCTTCTAGAATCTAATGTCCACCACCATCTGTTTTTAAAATGGTGATGATAACACTCAACTCTCCTGCTTAAGGTGCTTCACTGGCTTCCCACTGCAATGAGAATGAAGTACAAACTCCTTAATCATGGCCTACAAGACCCTACAGAAGACGGCTCACTCCTCTCCCTCCAATTCCATTGCGTTCCAACTGGGTACCTTGCTTCAGCCACAGCAACCTTTATTTGTTCCTTGAACTGGGCAAGGCCATCCCTCTCTTAGAATCTCTGCAGTGGCTGTTTCTCTTCCTGAAACATCCTTCCCTCAGCTCTTATGAATTGGCCTACTTTTCACCATTCACGTTATCCTCAAAGGCACCTCCACCAAGGATCTTATAAAAAAAATTTTCACCTCCCCTTCTCATCCAATCTCTATTCTATTTTCCTTTTAATGTTTTTTTTCTTAACATTGGTCATTATCAGACATTATTTGTTGGTGAGTCTGTTGTATGTTTCTCCCACTGTAATGTAAGTTCCATATGGTCAAAATAATAAGCATTCAATAAGAATCTCTTTGAAATTTTGAATCTCAAATACCTAGTCCTAAATCTAGTTCAGCAGTTCTCAACCAGCGGGGTACAAACCCTTCATGGATATGCAAACAAGATATGATCAATATGTAAATTTTTATTTTAATTTTATATCTATTTTTTACAATAACTGAAAATGTGTAATATTCTTACAATGATGCCAAAAACGTAGAGTGTGATTTAACTATGTGATGAGTAGAGTATCACCAAGACCACACCAAAGAAAGATAGTCTTTGTCCTCTATTTAAGTATGCAAAAGAATAAGTTAGAGTAGAAGAGGACATATTACTGCTGAGAATGTACCACGACTATAGTGTAATTTAATTCTGTTAGGTTTACTGCAAAATGTCCAATATTTGACAGAATGCTTTGAGTACAGAAAGACTGAAAAACCCTGGACTAGCCCAAAGTAAATATTCAAAAAATTGTTAAATGTTAAATGAATAATAAAAAGTATCTGATAGACAGAAGAAACAAGAACTCCTATGGCCTTGGCATCTGAGACCACAGCCCTTAATGTGCTCATCTATAAAATGGAAAAGGGGCAGGTAATTTTCTCCTCCCAGCTCCACAGGGCTTAACATTAGACCTTGGGAAGTCATGTGGAAAAGTGTTGTATTTCTACAAGGCAAGAGAATATTTTTTTCTAGTCCTAAGTTAACCTATGGAGATTTCTCTGGATGAGCTTATAACGATCCACCATCCAACCCAGCAGTTAATCTTTAGGGTGATTTGATGCCTTCAAGAATCTGATGAAAATACGGATCCTCTCCCTTTAAAAATGAACCTTCACAGAAAATTTTGCATTTAATTTCACAGATTCATCAATCCTCTGTTTCTTTGGTGCTCATGGACACCATGCTAAAAACCTCTGGTTTGAAGATCTGGTTAAGTGCAGAAGAACTTCTCTGATATTTTAAACCACTCACAGAGCCAAAGTCAGTACCTTGTATCTTGCAAATCCTCAACTGCTATTTCTCACTCTCTGCAATGTTTTTTAAAAAATTCAAAATAGCACACAAGATCATAGTTAACATTTAAAATGCTGCACCTTAACAATTCAGTGGTGCAGGATTTAAAACTATTTTTGAGTATTGCAAGGGCAAACCACATTGGTGTTTAGGTAGATGGTTAGGGAGCTAAATTGACACAGTGAAAGGAAGGCAGGTTCGAGCTTGCAGATCAATCAGGTCCAGTGATTGTGTTGCTTTTCACCTATTCACCTTTCAGAAGCAAGAATCGAAGCTCCTGTGGTTGAGAGAGGAGTGTGTGAACTCTTCACTTTGCATTTTCACCCCACTTCCTAATGAGGCAGATGTTTCACAGTGGCCCAACCTGCACCGCAAGCATAGGGGTTCGTCATTCCAATCCGTGGCAAGCTTCTTCTAGTCTTGACGGTCTTTACTGGCAGTTTCTGAGATGATAAACTCGAATGCAAGTATTAAGCTCAGGAAGTGATTTAAATGAAGTCTTGAATCTTGATGAATAAGCTGATAGAAGGAGGGGAAGGCTTTAGCTGAGGGCTATGCAGTTGCTAAGCCAGTTGCTGAGCTCCCTGTGCACTGGTCATCAATGGCTGGATTGCCCAGAGGATGCTTACAGAAAACAGCTCATTGTAAAGGAGGTATTCCCCTGAGAGCATCACAGCAGGAAAGCTGGATAAAGACTCTACATCACTGGTAATGAAAAGTGACAGAAGCCTTTAAGAATGGTCACCATATTAATCAGAATAACAGAATCTGTATCCCAGAGAAAGAAAAAAAATCTATTAAAACCTTAATTAACCAAAAATTCAACCAACTAAAACTTCCAGTAAGCCCACAGATCATCCACATTCAGGAGAAAAAATAATGTAGAGTAAGTGGAAAACAGAATTTCTTTTTAGCACACTTAGGCAATTGGTAGGTGTTTAATACATATTTACTAAATCGAAAAGAAAACCAACTCCCAGGAGTAGCCAAGCATACAGATGGCATGCAGGTTAAATTTCCTGTGCCAACTACAATTCATGGGTACAGGCAGTCTGGAGTGCTGTGTTGAGAAGGATCTTAAGGTTGTGTTGGGGTTTGACAGAAAGAATGTGTTAGTCATTAGTGAGATCTGCAATGAACAAGGGAGATTGGGGCATGGTGATGCAGGTGCCAGGTATTTGTTATACTAATCCTATGGTCAGGACATTTCTAAGAGTAGAGTCCAAACATTGGTATACATTCAAATAAAAATAATTTTCCCCACTGAAGAAGACTTTTTGTATTATTCAAATAGAAGCTTCTGGGGGAATATCAAGGAGGAGTGAGGGAAGAAAGCAGACATCTGTTTATCCTGCCAGATCACAGCCTGGTGACCAGTGAGGTGACAAATACCAAACTCAGATGATGTTCACAATCAACCTCTTCCGACTTCCACTTACAAGACAGGTTCACTGGAAATTGATTTTCAATAATAGTTTATATGGCTGCCATATCCTGAATCATAAGATATATTCAGTTGGGTTAACCCTGCTCCTCCTATTAAGGCAGAAAAGTGATCTGATATATTGTCCAACTTTGCAAAACCAAGACTGAAAACAAACTGGAATTTAATTCTAAATAACTAGGAGCTCAATTAACCAGAACCTCCTATTCCTCTGAACATTTCTCTTAGGTCACACTTTTGTCCCCCTAGGTGAACTATCCAAGACAACAGAGCAAACATATGTGCTCTTCAAAACTTCACAAAGCATTTGCCTTTAATTTATATAAATTAGAACAGCATTGTTTTTACTTAAAAACAATACAACCTCATCTGGGAAACATCTACTTCTTATAATCTCAGGTACCCAAAGTATTTATAAGTGTATATATCCCACACACACACAAGTCCCAAGATCTTTCACACCCATTATCTCTGTAAGTTGGGAAGGCTCCAGAGTTAGATGGTATGAATTCAAATTCCACCTTGGCCACTCACTAGCTGTGTGACCTGGGGCAAGTTATTCAACCTCCCTGTGCTTAGTTACTGCAGAATATAGATGATAACAGAACCTACCTCATAAGTAAGGATTAAATAAGACACAGCACATAAAACAGTGAGCACAGTGTATTCCACACAGGAAGCAATCATTAAATGTTAGCTATTAATTGTTTTTATTACTCTGCAGATGGAGAAACCGAGTCACGGAATAGCAAAGGGATTTCTTTGAGGTTTACTCAAACAAGGAGTGGCATAGTTGGGACTAGAAGCCAGGCCTCCTGAGTTTTGTCACATGTACTTTCCTGTGGAGCCCTCTTTTCCTATTATAAAGGTGGCTTAGAAGCATAACATCAACATTACCAGGGAGCTTGGTAAAAATGCAGAATCCGCATTTCAGCAATACCCCCAGGTGTATGCACATTAAATTTGAGAAGTCACGGTCTCTGGCACACTGTAGGATGCTTGCATACATCACATGGCTCTAGAGAGCTTCTGAGAGTGAATGAGCAACACCCACACGCTGCCCGCTGCCACCCCCTCTTCAGTAGCATGAAACATCCAAAGGTCAGACATTCTTCCAGGAAGCTCCAGGTCGGGTCAGTCTCAGGAGGGCTACTGCTTCTCATATTCCAGCACGTATTCACAACACAGACAGGTCAGGTCCACCAAGAGCAGTTGACAGTGCAAATTACACCCCATCCCTGACAAGGCTGAATTCATTCTGAAAGTTCACACTCATCAACGTCAGGGCTGGAAGAGAACTTACGGATCATCTCATTCAGGATCCTGTGTTAGAGATGAAAGAACTGAGGCTCAGAAAGGGGAAAGACACACATTTCAGTAAGAACCTGATGTGCATACAATGGGGTAGAGAGCAACACGCTTGGACCCTCTCCCCAGACTCCCAATGGTTTGCCCACAGCCACAGCTGAGCCCAGCAGATGCGGCCGAGGCCTGCAGTCCTCTCTCCTCATCTCAGCTTGTCTCACTCACCACCCCGCCCACACTTCCATTCTAAAAGCCACACTCAAATCAGCAGATGAAGAAGCCACTGTGCTGTTTTACGTCTGACATATTCTCTTGGATGTTTCTAATTTTACCAAAAGACCAACCAAAAAATGTTAACTCATTGCCTAAATAATGAGGTGTTTCTCAAATGAGGGAGCCACAGACAAGATCTAGAAGGAAAAGAAAAGGCATTCACAGGGGGCATTAGAGTAAAGAATGTAAAGAAGCCTAGAATTGTGGACATAATTCAGGCTTTGGACTATGATTATCCTGGGTTTGAATCCCAGCGTCATTCTTAAATGTCTGTGTAACCTTGAGAAAGTCACTTAGCCTCCAGGAGTCTTGGTTTCTCACTTATTAAACAGAGTTAAAAATACCCAGCTGCAGGACTTCCACAAGAATCAACAAAGCCAGGTGTAAAAGCATCTTTCATATCAGCTAGTACACAGTAGGTGCTCCGTCTATGATAGTTATTATTTTTTCTATACATCCACACAAACATTAACACACAGACTACATACAGACGTACAGACACCCAAAACATACACCTCCATATACGCTAACAGCTGTACTGAAGCCACACTTGATTTTGTGACCATAGAAAGGATAGCTGTTTCTCAGCTGAGTCCTAGAACTTTCATGAACAAGCATCTCTAAGGACGCATAACTGTTGAATGGATGCCAAGGAAAGAGGTGGAAAAATGGCACCTTGCCCAGTGGAAACGAAATGTTAAGAATTCCTGTCCCAGTTACTCTTAACCCTGGATGGGGCTAAGTAATAAGTAATATTTATGTGTTGACTTTAAAGAGCCAAGGAGCGGAGGGGGACTTGAGGCCAGTGGTGCTCCCAGTGCGAGAGAAACAGAGGCAGCGCAAATCAGCCATCTGTCATCTGAGGCTGGTGCTGGGCTGCCACAGGTACCAACCGGATTCCATCTCTGTTCCACATCCTAAGAGACAAGGGGTTTCTGGGCTCCCTCCAGTGCTCCAGGATGGTTTACGTACAACAGCTCAAACATTAGCATCGGGAAGAAGGGGGATATCAGAAATCACCATTATTCCTTCCTCCTTTGGGTTCACTCCACTGTCCTGAGTGAGCATGACTCTAGTAACACTTTCTCAAATGAGGCCATCTCTGATTTCCTTCATGCCCCCTCTTCCAACCAGGGATGTCTCTGGATTCTGGGCCCTCTTGCATGTTACGTTTCCTCTTCCATGTTGGCTCTCATATTTCAGTCTTCAGTGTAGCCAACTTGAGTTTTACAGACTTCATAGCCAAACATAGCTGGAAGTTTACCCTCTACACCCACCAAGGAAAGGCAGGCCCATCTTGTACTGGAAAATGTGTTCCTTTTAATTAATGCACTTTTAAAAATGATCCATGGTGCTCTAGTGGAAAACATGTGCTGTGCTGAGTCACAAGAAGGGTTTTAGGATTTAAAATGGCTTCACTGTGAGTTTTGCAGGACAGATGGGGAGAGGAGTTTTCAGATAAAGGAGAACAGAGGCTCCTGTCTCCTGAGCTGCAATTTCACCCAAAGGGAACCTTCGGCTTTGCATTTTCATGGTGGATTGGAGATTGCTCTGATATTCTCCCAGCTGTTCCCCGATTCTTTCTTCCTTCCCTTCCCTTCCTCCCAACTCCTCTACCCAAACACACACACACACACACATGTGCACGCACACGTGCACACACACACATTCTCTGTCTCGGTCTCTCCCTCTCTCTCTTTCTCCAGCCTTGCTTTTTTCTCTCTCTGCCTTATCCCCAGGGAAATAAGAACACAGGCAAGCCTCTGGTTTTCAGACTCCAAATAATGAACTGCTCAAACAATGGGCCAAAGAAAAACAAAAACCAAGTCTCCAAACACAACTGGCCAAGTCCCCAATGGGGATTTTCTCCCTTGATTGATTATAACACACACACACACACACACACACACACACACACATACAGACACACACACACGCACAGTCTAAAAACTAGAACATTCATTTGAAATGTTTACAGGTTGAGACAAGAGCATAGTGGCAGTGTCAGTCAAAAGCATCAATGAAGGAAGCAGAATTTGCCAACGCCTAGTCCTCAATCTTTGGTTGGCCATAACTCATGGCCATCAACTATTACCTGATTATAAGTACCACAATCACAGAGGGAGTGAATAGAGAAAGGATTCAGTGGGTCTTCCATCACAAAAGAAAGTCCTCACCCAAATGCCACCCAGAATCCTTATCTGAAGGACAGAGCCTTTTGGCTCCTGCATGTTTGAAGACAACAGGGAAGAAAGAAGACCACAGCTTGGGGGCTTCTGAATCAAGAGGTTTCTGCTCACTCAAGGCAGTTGGGTTCAGAGCATTTGGAATCAATGTGTAGTAGAATCAGCATTAGACTGGGTACCAGGATTTGTCACCAGCTGTGTCATGGAGAGTAAGTTATTGTGCTTCTTTGGCCCTCGGTTTCTCTGTCAAGTGAGTATTAAAACTACTGCCCCCTGTTGTTCACAGGTTGGCATTAAATGGGAAATACAAAAATCACCAGTACCAGAAGGAAATAAAGCCCAATACCCGCTAAGTACCAGGAATTGAGCAAGGGCATTACAGCCATCATCTTCACAGCAATCCCATGCATTCAGGGGAATTTATTTCCAGTACTTATGTAAGGAAACCAAAGTTCAGAGAGGTAAGGCAGCTCTCCCAAGATCACATATACAACCAGGAGGCAATGGAGATGGGCTATTATTAAGGTATAAATATTATTCTCCATGCCAAACACAACTACCAGACATCTATGGCAACTGACCAATTGTCAACTCCCAATCCTGACTTTCTTAAGGAAGAATTTTATGGCAGATTCTTTTGGTTCCTTTAATTCACTTTTATTTTATTTTTTCCTCTGTACTTCACTCCAAGGTACATTTATTTACCGACAGCAATTTTTTTTAAGAAACAGAATTGTTATTCTTGGACTGCTGCTTATGTTTTAGATTTTTCACTTAAGAAAAGAGATATTTAAGTAATAAAGTTCATACACTTAAGAAATCATGCAACATCTATTTCAATAAAATATGTGTTGCTTGAAGTTTTTTTTTTTGCCTTTTTTAAATCTTTACTTTTTTATCTTTATGTTATTTATTTTTGTAGTGGTAAAATATATATAACATAAGGATTACTATTTTAAGCATTTTTAAACATACAATTGCATGGAATTAATTACAATCACAATGCTGTGTAACAACTACCTCTACCTATTTCCAAAACTTTTTTGTCATTCTAAATCTAAACTCTGTACCACTTTGATTCACTTTAGTTTGTCTTTCAGACGCTTGCACTGGAGTTCCATTACACCTAAATTAAAAAGACAGATATTGGGAGGAAAGAGAAAATCAATTGTCTAATTGTGTGACTGAAGTATGCTCCTTGGCATGAAAGAAGAAGATCACAAGTCTGGCAAGGATGTATCATGGCAGGGGACACAAAACAAAGGCAGAGAAGACTGAGTCACAGGCAGGCAGGTAGGCGGGGGAGGCCTATTCCTTTCCCTTAATGGCCAACCTGAAAGCTGAAGCCACACAGATGATGGTACAAATTCAGTTTTGGAACTTCTGGGGAGTGAACAAGCAAGTAAAGCACATATTCAATGGCTTCTCTGAATGGAGAAGAAAATTCTGCGTGACTGCACTAAAAAGGAAGAAGAAAGAAAAGGACTGCCTCTTGTATGTATAGTTGGAGAAGAAAAATCCAGAAATGTGTCGATTCCAGTTTGAATCCTGCAGCTTTCTACATGTGACTTAGCTGCCAAAACAGGAGGCCTTCTTTAAGGGTGCCTGAGCCCCAGCTAGTACTAAATGATTTTCATTATATCATCTGGTCACTTTTAGTTCTGCAAAATACAGTAGTTCTGTATAGTATACTTTATTCTGTCTACTCAATCAACAGGGTGGAAAGTTTCTTTGAGTGGGAATGATTTGGATATAACAGTGACTAGACGGCATCTTTTCTGCTAGCAAAACCTCATTGTTGGCAAATGGATGTGAACATATTGCCTTTCCATTGAACTATTTCATTTTTAGCAACCATGCTTATAATAATGACAATAAAGTAACAATAACAATAACAGTAATAATAATAGCTGACATTTACTGAGCATCTGCAATCGGCAGGCACTGTGCTAGATGCTTTCTATATGTCATCTCATTAAATCCTTACATCTATCACCCTGTCTAATGTTCTGTTGCTGACCCTGTTTTACAGACAGGAGTCAATCCAAAAATGCACCTTTCTTCCTATATTTCTATTTTTCCCCCCACATCACATGGCGGAGCCTTTACAAACATGCCATTGCAAACAATGTTATTTTACTATTTTGGCTTCCTCATGACTCTTTACAGACTGCAATGCTGTATGGAGCCGGTATGTTTTAATTTTCACATTAAAAAAAAGAATTGCCAAAGGGAAAGAGCATTTGACGGAAAGGCAAAATCTTTACAAGCACTCAAGGAGGCATTAAAATCCAAATTTCCAAAATATGGTAATTCTGTCAAAGTTGTGACTTACTCCAGAGCCCTCAGGGACACTCATCCTGACCCATCTGTGAAAGCCATCAGCAGGCAGTGAGCCTTCTGTGAAGCAGGATTAGAGAAGCCAACTCGGCCTCTAGCAAGGAGGCAAGGCTGCTTCATTTAGTTTAAGTCTCACTCAGATGGTTTCAAACTCTCTTTGGGAGAAGATATTCAAGCAAAGCAAATTGCATGCAGCCTTACAAGCTGCAGGCTCAACTCACGGTGATCCATGTCTGTATATATTCACGGCACACTGGAGTCCTTTCCTGACTGTGCTCATGCATGCATTGATACTGCAAGCAGAACTCTCTCACCCGGGAGAGAGTCTATGTGCCTAAGTTACACAAGAGCCACATTTGGACCAACGGGTGACACTGCATCTGGTATGGATCACTTACCCTGGTATGATTTGGCACAGCCCAGATTATTTATGGTTCATAAAAGTCCCATTGGACCCCAGCATAGTCCAAGACCACATTAAGGAAAAAAAAAAAGGGATTAAAAATCTGCATTTCATCACAAGACCTCCATGGCAGATTAGTAATGCTATGATTGGTTTTCGGGAAACCAAGAGCCAGGAGAACTAACTGTGAACACTCCTTTGAGAAATCCAGTGTAGAGGACAAACCGAATTGTGTTTCAGCCAGGCCATGCAGTTAGATTCTAAAGCTCTGTCATCATTTCTAATCTGAAAGCATTAGCTAAAATTAAACCTAAATAATTCGAGAGCCATTTCTTTACCTGGAAGTCTCAGCTAAATCCTTATTCCTCAGAGCCCGTAATGGTTCTGACATCATGTGCTGAAATGACATGAACACTACCAGGTGTTTGGCTTTTTAACCTTCTCCCCCTTTACTATTATTTTTAAGAAAGCTGCATTTTTAGAGAAATGCTGCTGCTTAAGCACCATGATTTAAGCGTTTCTTCAAGACTCCCGATACCTGTGACATATCACTTTGCAATTGAGCTTTCTAAGTAAAAGGTGCCAGAGAGCCACCAAAAACGCCACCTGGCCAAGATACTGGAGCCCCGATGTCCTCCCCTAATGCAAAGCCCTAGATCTGACTTTCTAATCCTCCCTAGAAAATATGCTGCTGTTTAATTTGTGAATTAGAGCAAATTTCTTACCCACCTCCAGGGAGGATGAAACCAGTCTCGGAGGAAGCTTCCACCAGACCCTTGGAGCTTGTCAATTGCTCCAGTTCACTTTCTCCTGGGGTCTGGCTTCTAAGAACACAAGCAGGACCTCAGGCAGCCAAAGCATCTTCTTCTCAACCCCCTTTTCAAAATCTGGACCCCTCTTGACGCTGGCAGCAGTATCGAGCCCTCAGGGAACACAGCATTGCTGGATCCAGACTCTGCTGGGGAATTCACCAAGCAGGGGAAAAAGTGTGACTTTATCCCTCCTCTGGATCCTCCTGAGCGCTCTGATTGCCTTCCTGAGAACCCTGGTTTCCTCGGAACTCCCCTGCTTCACGACAATCTGAAGGAAGTCACAGACCCCAGCCTCGGCGTCACCATCTGATCCTGAGCCAGACCCTGGGCGACCAGTCAGCTGCTCGCAGACCTCAAGCCACTGAACCAGGAAATGTGCAGCTCGGCCAAAAAATAATAATAACTGTCGGCGGCGCTGCTGGCGGTGCTGGAGAAGTCGCTGTTGCAATGCTCGCATCCTCCGCATGCTAATGAGGCCGTGATGTCAGCAAGTCAGTCACGGCATCTGGACGTCCCATCCCCACTGCCCAGCGCTGAGATTTATTTACATGTAAATTAGCCTCGCCTTCCCAATCAATAATCCCCAAGCCAGGGAGAGGGGAAGAAAGCCTTTGCTGGATGCAAAGGCCCTAGCTATGCAATCTAGCTATGCAATGAGTACAAAAAATCACATAGAAGAGAGGCGTTAAAGACACACGCCTATTTTTTGTTTTTAAAAGCTGTGTGCTCTTACGTGCCAGGGATCAGATCTGGGCACAGTTATCAACCTGAGCGCCTGTTTCAGATTACATGCTGCAATAACCCAGGGGTGGAATCACAGCTCTCTGTATATATATTTTTAAATCAAAAGCTGTGTCAAGCCTTCAAATACCTCTACTTTCTTTTCTCTCTTCAATTTTTATTTCAGGATGTTGGCTGTTTGCTGGCCTGGGACTATGTCACCTTTGAGTTTTTGTGCAACCTTAAAACACAACTGACTACTTTTCTCTTGTGCTTGGGTGGTGAATTACCCCAACCCATTACCCCAACTCCAAGTGAGCATGGGAGATGACAAAGCATAAACCTGCCAGGGGCGTCTGAGGACCCTTAAGCCCTTTGAGAGCATTACTTCCACTGCTCATTTTACAGATTAGAAGATAGAGGCTTGGGTGAGAAGGGACTTTTCCAAGGTCACACCAGGATCTCAGCAAGGATGGGCCAAAATTCAGTTTCCGGACCTCCGACTGGAGCTTTGTTAAATACCTTTAGGTCGCCAATCTCCAATTTTTTGCACCACAAAGAAGCCTATCTAAGTAACAGAGAAGAAACAACTCTAGAGTTGGATAGCCCTGGGTTCAAATCCTGGTTCTGCTTCCTGCTAGCAATGAGACCTTGGGCAAATAACCTAACTTTTGGGGTCTACAATGACCTCATCTGTACATTTGCTCGTTCAGTAAATATCTACTGAGCCATGCACCCTGCTAGGACTGGGTATAGATATAGTCTCTACTCTTGTGGAGCTTATGCAATGAAGGAAAGCAAAAATATTGAATGTAATTATGGTGATGATTAACACAATGTCACACACTCAGTAAATAACATCTATTTCTGATATTTTGAGTGAGGTCAGAAAAACTCACTGAGGTGTTCTGTCCACTAGGATGGCTACTGTTTCTATCAGCTGAGTATTTCCATGGTTATCTTTTACTGCATAAAATCAATGTTCTTTTCAATGTTGCCTGTGCAGTATCCTGGGCCATATGAGAGGCGAGCGCAAGTCAACATTCTGGACTCTGTGCTTGTGATAAGGAAGCGCTGTGGGTTAATGTGGAGGGCAGGGGAGGGGTGAGGAGGCTGGGAGAGATGTGTATTCCATCATGCACAGATGCGTCCCCAAATACAAAGCAGCCAGCACGGCTCCTTGCCCACACTCCCCCGACTGAAGAACCCACTCTGATGAGCTCTGCCCTTCCAGCTGGAGTTCCTGAAGCTTCAAATGAATTTCTTTGTTGGATGTGGGGAAGTTAAATTATGTCCTTTGTTCTACGAAATTGTATTAATCATGCTTAATAACTTTTCTCAGAATGTTTCTCTTCAGTTCACAGAAGACCTTTCACGGCGAAAATCATGGGACCTCGAATAATTTTTCACTAAGAGAATTGGAATACAAGTGAATGAGTAACACACTCTACTGCCTTAGGTGTCCACTGCACAGAACTTGGAGCATGTGGGGAAGCACATGGTTTGTCCAGACTCAATATCCTTCAAAAAGCCCACTGGGGTCACCAATGGTCAAGTGGAAGCAGTGCTATCCTACCCCAGTGTGGCCAATGACAAGTCACGTCAACTTTCTGAGCCTCAGTTTCTTCATCTGAAAGATGGGCACACTACTGTTTGATCTACTTATTGTCAGGATGATCATATGAGAATTATGAGGAGCAATTCACAAGAGATTGATAATGAAGCAAGAAAGAGGAAAGCTGGAACATAGAAAGTGAAAAGAGATTAATCTTCATCTGGAGCAAATCTGACACACAACTACAAACTTCACAGGAGTTAACAATATAACATGGGGACTAGAATGGATTGTCTGGGGTCAGANAAGTGAAAAGAGATTAATCTTCATCTGGAGCAAATCTGACACACAACTACAAACTTCACAGGAGTTAACAATATAACATGGGGACTAGAATGGATTGTCTGGGGTCAGACCTTGGCTGCAACATTTGCTAGCTTTATGATTTAGGGCCTGAAGTCCTCATCTGTATTGAAGAAGATTACACTACGCTTATAAGGCTGTTGGGGGAGATAAAATAAGAATTAATTTGAAACACTTAGCACTAAGCCTAGGACACAGCAAAGATTCAATCAATGTTAGCTATTAGTAGTAGAAGTAATGATGTTTCCACTGTTAACTTTGGCACTAGTTAGTTAACGGACCAGTTAAAGTTCAAAAAGTGGGGAGGAAGAAGTTGAACAGAAGACTGCAAAATCATCCCCACTCCTAAGACACAACTCAAAGTTCCACCTAATGTGGGGCAGCCACTAATATGTTGTTTTCTACTTGATACAACACAAACACTTTTCAGTTGCTATGCAATAGGGAAGAAAGCAGTGAAAATGACCAAGAGGCACCAAGGGGCCTCCTGCTTTGAAACTGTATGCCAGGCAAGACAACTACATTTCTGGAATGCTTCCTCTATTCATTCATGTATCCACTCACTCATTAAATGAGCTCCTATTATTTGTCAGTTACTGTGTTAGGCCTTAGGGACATCATGGTGACCAAGGCAGACATGGGCCTTGCCTTATAAGAGCTTGACAATGAAAGGGGAAGACAATTAAGCAAGCAATTAGAGTAGAATGTGATGTGTGTTATGATAGGCACATGCACAGTCCTGGAAGATCTAATTGCAGTTGGGAGGGGAATGATGCAGAAGCATGCTGCCCAAGTCCTTCTGACAGCATGCGCTCTGTGAGCACAGCTCGGCAGTGAGGACGCTGGAGACACACGCAACACACTTGAGCAGATTATGAAAATAAAGCCCACAGATCAATATTGCCTTGTGATAATTATTTCCATCCTGGAAACTATCCCAATTCAAATTTTTGGAAATTATGCTCTTAGATATTAGACAAATAATTTCAGAATCCTGGTGAAGAGGACAAAACTTACATTATTTGTACAAAAACAGACTGACAGCAAACTTCACGAGAGCCAGCATGGGGAAGAACAGATAATGCACATAAAACACTCAATCACGTATTTATTAGAGATCTGTGAAATGAAGAACAAGAATGCAATTGCTGACGTTGCTGGGAGATATGAATGCAATTGCCGACCTTCAGAACTTTCTATTTAGGTGGGATGATAGGACGTTTACATAAATGACCATAACTGCATATAGTATATAAGAGGAGGGACGAAGAGGACAAGATTGATTGTGGTTGAGGTGATCAGGGGTCAGGAAAAGTGTGATCTGAGTCAGACCCAAGGTCCAAAAATATTTTTATTTTTTCAGAATTAAAAAACAATTTTGTACCGGGGAAGGCCTTACCAAGCACAACACAAAATCCAGAGGCTTTTCATACATGAAAAGACTGCTAAAATTGCCAAGATCAAATTTCAGCAGTGAGAGAGGGTGTTCCAGACAGGAGGAAGAGCACAAACAGGAGGGGAAAATATTAGCACACACGCAGAATGACAAGACTCGTCTGCATGGGTGCAAGACAGCAAAGCAGCACCAACATGACATTGGCAGGTAATGACAAAGAGGTGGCTCCATGCATGCTGGAAAATCAAATCATCTTTCCATTCTAGCCAGCTTTAGTGTGAATCTTGTTAGAGGATTATAGGGAAAGGTTAAGTGAATCTCTGCTGGTTAGCTCACAGAAGAGAAGAGTAATAGAGGACAAGCAGCGTGGACTCAGCAGAAGGGCTTTATGAGAAAGGTCACAATAAATAGTTTTTTGTTTTTTGTTTTAAATCTCCATTTCCATAGGTGTAAAATAAAAAGAAAGAAATTTTAAATGAGCCAAGAGGGATTGCACTTGGACTAAAGGAAGACTGTTGAATACTGAGATGATAAGAAATGGCATGGGTCACTGGAGAAAAATGACAGCACTGTGGTTTTTGGAGAACTTCAAAGACAGACAGCACCAGTCCTAGCTGGTTTAGATTAGTACCTTCTGGCCTTGCTATTGTGAAATCCTAATTACTGTAAAGGATATTACCAAAGTTTCACTCATCTAATAAAGTCCATTTGAGTTTACTTATTCTTTTTAAAAGTATGTATTTGTGCATAGTTTTAAATAGCTTACTTCAGAGTGGTTCTCTGACACTTAGATTTCAAAATCTAGGAAAGTAAGTGCAGGAGAGGAGGCTGACAAAGAACTGTCATATTAGTTGGCATAGACTAGGCCTTAATGCAGTAACAAACGATGCCAGATCTCAGTGGTTTAACACAAGAAAGGTTGATTTCTCACTCAGGCAGGCAAAGATGGTTGGAGGTCTAGAGGCTTTCCAAGTATCTCCATCCCTTCTCATGCCTCTGATCCCCGAAAATTTCAGAGTCACAGCAGAAGAAGAGAGAAGTGCAGAGGCTTTTAGGTGCTTCAGCATGGAGATAATATCACTTCTAGTGGTCTAACGAGTCTCATGACCTCCCGCAACGGCAAGGAGGCTGGGAAGTAAATGTCTGGGAGGAAGAAGGAAAACGGATAATAGGGTACCCCAGTAATGTCAGTCACAGTTTGGCCATTTTTATTTCTGCTATGTAAAGACATCTGAAAAGCAAACACAAAACATTATCTACTAACCCTATAATATCTTAAAACAAAGGGATGTTTAACATAAAAAAATGATGGTCCTAAATGAACACCAGAGAGCAAAGTTGCATATGTTTCACCTCAGAAAGGAGAAAATTATTAACTTTCAAGCAACAACATC